>NC_133662.1:226222323-226522323 GCF_037893015.1 Macrotis lagotis
TTTCTGTTCCAGACTATTGCTCTTCTCATTTACTTGACTGGAAGTTTAAAGAAGAAAGGACCATTTCTGATTCTTTGTCCCTTGTCTGTTCTGAACAATTGGAAGGAAGAGATGGAGAGGTGCGGGCTATTGACATCCCAGTTTGTATTTTTGCCATTTGACCCAGCTGCAAAAGTAACAGTGACCTTTTGATGTTTTAAAATGTGTTTCCTTGAAGATTTTTCCTTGATGAAAGAGGCATGCAAAAAAATATGCAGTAGATAAAAATGATGTTCCTAACTTCTAATGATTTTATCATGGGATACTATTGACTAGGATGGCCACGCAAGAAGAGAGGAGGAGAATGGTGGAATGAGTGCTGCATTGTTGGCTTTTTGTTAGGGTTAAGAAAATGGACATTATTTTTAGTATTTGACCTTTTTGTTGAAACAAGAGACCATCAGATCTTGTGGAGGTTCCTTGGAGTAACTAGCAAAGGGAGGGAGCTGACGGGGTCTGGGTCTGGCTCATGATTCTCCTGGATAATCAAGATGGCCCCCCTGACTGGTTACCTCTGAGGAGTTGGTGGTCTCTCCTACAGTACAGCCCATCCTCAGCACCTAAATACTGATCTCTCTTCCTTTGTTTTGTCCCTTTCTTGGATTTAGATTTGCTCCTGGCCTTTTCTGTAAAACATACACAGGTGACAAGGAGGAGAGAGCTCACCTCCAGCAAGATCTGATAAAGGACTCATCTTTCCAGGTTCTCCTGAGCACCTACGAGGTAGTCATCTGTTCTCAAGCCCAAGTTAATATTTCTTCTCCCCAGGGGACAGAAGGGTTCAGGGAGGAGGGACAGATTCTGAAGCGAGGTGGTCTGGTCTCCTGGATTGGTCCTTAGCTAACTAGCAGAGAACCTTTACAGCAGACCCTCAAAGCCAGCCCAGCAGGGTCCCTCTGAGAGGGGGAGGGTCCCTGAGGCCCTTTGACCAGAAGATTTCCCTAAGGGCACCCCCTCCTTCCTTTCACTGTGGCCCTTGCTATCCCCTTTAATTTTACAAGTCTAGCATTGTAGCTCAAGTCCAGCCCCATGAGAGCCAAACTTCACTGGGGAGGTAGGAGCCCCTAGCAGCCCCTTCCCCTTGTGTATAGTTTACCATCTGACTATTCCTGAAATGGACCCATGTTGATTCTTTTCCCCCACATGGAGTAGGGAGGATGATACTTCTCATGTCATCACTGTTCAGGTCATGTCTAACTCTCAAGTCAGCTTTTTGATAGTGGAAGGAGCCATAATTAAGCTCCTGCTGTTTGCCAGGCTTTATCTTATCTCTTTGATCCTCCCCACAACCCTGGGAGGTAAGTGCTATATTATACTCAAAGAAACCCAGGCAAACAAGTTAAGTGACTGGCCTAGAGTTACATCTAGTCAGTTCCTGAGGCTAGATCTGGGTCCCTGTCCTCCTGATTCCATCAGAGGCAGAGTGGGAGGGGGACCTGACCTCTGGGAGTGGACCTTGCCAGTGAGCACATCCCTCCTCTTCTGACAGAGCACCTCTTTCTGAAATTGGGGTGAAAGAGATCATGTGGAGAGAAGGAGCCCTGACTCTAGACTTCATAGGCCTCATTCGGATCCTTTGGCTTCAGACAAGTCAGTTGACTGCCCTGGGTCTCAGTTTCCTCATCTGTACAATGAAGGGTTTGGATTTAAATGACCTATGAGGATTTTCCCCACCTCTGTATCTATGATCTGTCAGTATCAGGAGGAGCACTGTCTGTTATCAGGGAATTTGCTTTGGAAAAATACGATTCACATTTTCTACCAGTTATAGAGAAATAGGATAGGTGTGGAAAAAGCAAATGATCCAATTCACTTTTGTGAGTGAATATGGGGAGATTCTTTCATGTATGGGTCTGACTACATGGTTGCTGAGGTTCCCTTCTAACTCTCCAATGCTGTGATCCTACAGTTCAGTAAATCGACTGCCTCAGCAGGTTTTCTGTCAGTCCAATTTGTCATCTTGGTAGTTGGGTTAGCATCAGGTTGTCTCCCTAGGATGCTGAAGATTATACTGTTCAATGAGTGGAAGTGAGCCTCGAATCCTGCCCTCATTTGGCAGGTTACTTTGGGCAAACCTCTGCCCTGATGTCTGCCTCGCTTCTATGGTTTGTTTTTAGAGTGGTCCTCATTAGAGCTCCCTGGTTGGAACTCTTTATTATTCCCTGACCAGAACTTTTGTCACTACTGAGTGAATTAATCACTACCTTACTCAATGGGGTCAAACACAAATAGCATTGACTTTGAAAACTACAAGTTAACATCATCTGTGCTATATTGTATTCTTATTTGCTAAATATTTTTCAATCATATTTACTTATATTTTCAATTATGTTTTAATTTGGTTTCTCCTGGGGAGTTTTGAAGAGCAAAACTTATTCTGTACGTTATTAGGAAAATTTTCTTAGAGTTTTCCGAGACCCTAAGGTAAAGACAAGTAGTCACTAATTCATTCCCAAAGGAGCTATTTCTTTACAAATTTTGTATAACATACATTGTTTGATTTTTCAGATTTTCCTGAAAGATGCAGCGTTTCTAAAAAAGTAAGTAAATGGTAATGCTTCCAAAGTCCACATTAGCTGATACATTAGAGACATATCCTTTAATCTCCTCTCTTCTGCACCCCCCCCCCCCAAAAAAAAGCATTTTGCCCCTTATGGTTGTAGTTTGCATCTTTTCTAAGGATCTGGGGACCTGGCCCATAGCTGATAAACACCTCTTGAAATGGTCACTTTTCCAGATAGAATGCTCGAGGAACATCAAAGAGAATCTGTGCAAGGATTCAGGAAATGAACACTTTGAACCAGTTCATGGGTCATACCCAGATTAGCAGGCAATTCTGTTCTATTTTTAGAAGATAAAAACTAAATTAAAGTAGTTTGATTCAGGCTCATCAGCTCCTACAATGCAGTGATAAGAGCTCTGGAGACACAGTGTGACTTAGTGGATAGAATATTGGAAGTCATTTAGCCCCTTGAGCCTCAGTGTTCTAATCTGTAAAATGGGAATGATTGAATTACCTATTATTTAGGGTTGTTGTTATTGCAAAGCTTAAAATCCTGTATGTGAGTTTCCAATCCCCAGTCCTGAATTACCCTCCACCACCTGCTTTGATTACTCTTACTGACTTGTTGCTGAATAGAGCTGGAGAAAATCAGGAAACCATGCTGAATGGGTATGCTACAAATTTGTTACATCACACCAGCTGGGCCCTCACTGAGCAAGGCAGGCCTTTTACACCTTAGTCAGTTTATTTTCCCACCATAGTAGCTATTCCAGATTTTTAGATGCCTCTTCATCCCCCCGCCCCCATCCTTTTAGCTGAGGATCTTGCTTTCTTCTTCCTTGAAAAAATTGGGTCCAGGAGACAAAGTCATTTCACACAACTCAGTCATCTTCCTCCACTAGCTCCTCCTTTATTTCTATATCTACTAAAAGAACTAACCCTTCTCTTTACCAAAGCAAACACCTTTACACACTCCAGATTCCATTCCCTTCTGTCTGCTTCAGCAGATTGCCAGTCTTTCCAAACTTTAGTCTCTTCCTGTCTACTGAAATGTGAACCCCTCACTTGATTCCATAATCTTTATTAGCTGTCAGTTAATCTCTCATCCCCTTGGCTAAACTCTTTAAGGAAACTACATCATCATCACTACTAACACCACAAGAGCATCTTGAGAAATCGTCTTCATCATCATCATCATCATCTCCTTGAGAAAGCCACATGATCATAATAATAGTTGTCTCCTTGAGAATACATAATAATAATAATAAAACTGTGACAACAACGACAACAGCAATAATGGCTAACATATAAATAATGCTTTAAGATTCACAAAATTCTTTACAAATATCTCATGTGTGCTCCAAGGTTCTGCCCTGGGCTCCTTTCTCTTGCTGTGCCCATCAGTTCCTTTGACTTCCATTATCACTCTTAGCAGGTGATTTTCCATATCTGTTCGTCTTGCCCTAGTCATCCCCTTGAACATCAGTCTTGCATCACCTTTTGGACATTTTGTATTGGCTGTCAAATTCAGACATGTTCAGATTAGACCTCATTATCATTCTTTACAAATTCTGGTCTCTTCTGCACTTCTCCATTACTCTTGAGTTCACCATCATTTCCAGGGATTACAACCCTGGTACCATCTACACTTACTTCACATTTCAAATCTTGTCCTTTTTACTTTCTCGACTGTCTCTTCTCTACTTGCCTTTCTCTCCACTCACATAGCCATCACCTTGGTAAAGGTCCTTATCTCTGCATGTTTGAATGATTAAAGTCTCTCTAATTGGTCTCTTTGCTTCAGCTCTCTCCCTGCACTCCTGCTCACCTGCCAAAGGTATTTTCCTAAATTATATGTCTGAGCATGTTAATTCCAAAGGTTCAAGTATAAAAAACCCTTTTATATTCAAGGTTCAAGTGTAAAACCCCTTTATAACATTGTCTTCTTTCTCTCTTTCCAGTCTTTTTACCCTTCACTGCCATTTATTCACCCGTCAATCCATCTTCTCTGACTCCCTTGCTGCTCTTCACATGCAACACCCCATCTTCAGTTCCATGTTTTTACCTTGATCATCCCTTATACCTAGGACATTTTACCTCTTCACCTCTACTTATGACTTCCTTTAGCATTCAACTTAAATCCCACCTTTCACAAGAGGCCTTTCCAGGTTCCCCTTTCGTTCACTGCATCCTACTTCAGTGTCTTCCTCCTGAGATTACCTTTTATATAATCTTTATATATCTTTTATGAAAATAGTTCTTTATCTGTTGCCTTCCCAGGAGGATGTGAGGTCCCTGAAGACAGAGCTCACATATTTGCCTTGCTATCTCCAGCACAAGACTGGAACATAAATAAATGCTTGTCGGTTAATTGACAGACATAATTACATTGTCATGTTCTTGTCTGCCTAGTCAGGCCTTAATAATAATTCTATTTTTGCTCTATCAGGGTTCTTCCTTTAGCAGAGCAGGGCAAAAAAAATCTATTGACATTGTCTCCTTTGCTGCTGTGTCTGGCTTTTTTGTGCAATTTGTGAAACCCTATGTCAATTTATTTTCCTCTCACTTCACCACTGGCTCCCTTCTCTAGGGCTATAGTTCTTTTCTCAGGTCCCCTGGGAGCCCTGAACCAAGAGAAGCTGGCATACTCCTTGCCACCTGTACCCTTCTGGACCCATCCTCTGCTCCTCTGAAGTCTTCTGTGTCCATCTATGACATTTATTTTAGATCCTTGTCATAGGGAGCTATCCAGGGGATTCTCCCTCCTTTCGTCAGGTGCACAGTGCTCAGCTTGTGGTCTTTCTCTTCAACTCTGTCCATGGTCATGTATTTAGAGTCTCAGGAAGGCCCCTCCAATGCCTTGGCCTTAGGCTATACTGTACATCCTTCCAGACCCTTCTGCCCTTCCCATTTTGCTGTTCCTCCCACCTCCTTTGAGTCCTGGGAGTGTCTTCACTCTCCCCAGTGAGATGTTTTCTAAAACCCAGCCTGTACTACTACATAGTGATCTGTGATTGCCATTGTCAGATTTATGAATCCTATGTGTTAAGTATAGTTAAATGATAATGATTGTCCCTACCTTTAGGTCCCCTGGGATGATGGTTCATAGATTATTTTAGAGTTGGAAGAAACCTTAGAGGTCAATAGGAATGCCATTTTGATGTTGATTAGTCATTTCAATCATATATGGCTCTTTCTGACCCCATTTAGGGTTTTCTTGGAAATGATACTGGAAAGATTTGCCATTTTCTTCTCTAGCTCATTTTACAGATGAGGACACTGAGGCAATCAGGATTAAGTGACTTACCAAGGTCACACAGCTAGGATTTAAATTCAGGTCTTTGTGACTATTGTTCTGGTGCCCTATCCACTGTGTCACCTATTTGTCCTGACCATGGAATAGGCTGTCCTTAATAGCAAGAAGTCCAAGATTCAAATTTCACCTCTGACATGTACTTTATTCACTGTGTGTTTCTCAGAAAGTCATGTAGGCCTCTGACCCTCTCTTCCTCCTCTGTAAAAGGAGGTTGATTTGCCCACCTCAAAGCCCTATACAGATGTGAGTCATGATGACGATGATTTGTTAGAGAAAAGTCTAAAAAGTGAACACTCTCCCTGTTGTCTTGGAGACCTGGCCCACTCTACATTTGTGTAGCTTTGCCGTCCGGCTGCTCTGCAGTCCTTCACGTGGATTCATTAGTCACCTTCCAGCAGTGAGGATTCCTCACAATCTTCCCCCCCCGCCCCCCAACTTGACTCAGCCGGTGACTTCAACTCCCACTTAATTGAGAACAGAGGGACCATTTATCATGAACTACCTTTCATCCTCTTCTTTTATTTTTGTTTGTTCCTAGACCTACCTTACCTTTAGTCTTAGAGGAAGAGATGTCTTATGACATTGTTTTTGATAAACAGATGGTTGAATTGACTGTAAAATGAGTCCTTGTGGCAACTCCTTTTTCCCATTTCCCTAAAATGTTGTTTAAACCACTTGTTTTAGGCCTAAGCGCAGACTGCTCTGCCTCATTACTTAACCAGGTCATGTCTACATCTTATTTCCCTTACTAGGATGTGAGATTCTCAACAGCAAAAGATGGCCTATTATAAGGGTAGTCCTGCTTTGCAACAAAGGGAGGGTCAGGAATTGCTTGTTGAGTAAAGGAATGAATGACTGAATGAATGAATGAAGTAATCGACCTGTGTTTGGTCCATTTCTGTCAGAACTGGCCCATTGTTAGTCTTTCAGCTGCTTTATGTGGCTGGGAAATAAGCTAATTAGCAAAAACACACCAGCTGGTGATCTGTATTTGGATTAAACAGAGATGTAACATTAATTTTCCTCTCACAGTTTCTCTTGGAGCATTCTGGTTGTGGATGAAGCCCACAGATTGAAAAACCAGAGCTCGCTGCTGCACAGAACCCTTTCTGAGGTAAACACAGGATGGTCTTTCTTAGTCCTTCCATTTTAGTTGACATCTATATTAGGGTATGTCAGTGAAAGGGCTGGATCATTTGGGTTCTCTGATTTATATAGATTCAGGTCAATAACTGTCAAACGACAAGGTGAGCATATGACATTGCTTGTCCTTGCTCCTTAGTTTAAGAAACAAATGCCCTGAACAGTTGGACTTTCCAGTGACTGAGGACCTCAAACCTGCTCCCTACCACAACTGCCAAAGGAAATGGGCTGGACTCCCAACTGGAAATAGGATGGAGGATGAGTTTCCCAGGGAAGGCTCCAAGTTTTAAGAGTTGGGTCCCAGGAGCTAATACAGCTTGGGACTTTGGCTGTTTCCTTTTCACAAGAGGAGTGTTTCTTGGCCCCCAGCTCAGAGATCCTTTGGCCAGAAAAATTTCAAGGATTTAATTTTGCTGGGTGGGAACTCAGTTTTCTGAATCTGGGAATCTCTCAGGTATCTAAGTTAGTTTTAGGTCTAGGATTTCATAATAGGGAGGAAGAGGCCTCTTTTCCCCCTTTCTCTGGTGCTAAAATGGGTGGTCCTTCATCGTTCTTGCTAGTTCATACCTAAAATTACCCCAGATAGAGTTGGCTTCTTTGGGAAATGGTGGGTTCAGTGAGTCCTCCTCACTAGAGAGCTTCAAGCAGAGACTAATGAACATTCATCAGGTGTATTGTGGAAGGGTCACTTGTTCAGATATTGTTTGATGATACCCTTTGAAGTCCCTTTCAGTCCTGAGATTCTGCAGTTCTATGGCACTTAAGATCATTTTTTATTCTGATATGTAATATGCCAGCCACTTAGCTCCTGCTCCCCAGATGCACATTCTTGTCACAAATCGTCTGTAAATGACTCGCAGCGCCCACATTCTCTGAAGAGTCTACTCTGGTCTGTGACAAGTGGAATGCTCAGAGTCACAGTATTCAAATTGAGTAGGGATTTACATTGAGTTTTGACTCTGCAGACCTTCCGTGGTCTGCTCTGGGCTCCCCAGATAACGTCTTCTGTTGGGCCTCAGGAGCTTCTGGGCAGAATGCTCCCTCCAGTTGGCTGACCACATGAGCTTTTGTTTTTATTTATTCTATGTATTTAAGGCAATGGGGTTAAGTGACTTGCCCAAGGTCTCATAGCTAGGCAATTGTTGAGTATCTGAGGCTGAATTTGCACTCAGGTCCTCCTGACTCCAGGGCTGTGCTCTATCCACTGCACCACCTAGCTGCCCCCTCACATGAGTTTTTGTGTCTGCCCCTCTAGGACAGTACCCAGCCTACCAGCTCATGCCAGCCATGCTGCTCCTTCATCTTTGTTTTTGATTTTTGTTTTTTGCCAATTTCACTGCTCATATTAAAGGAAAGGTTTTTATGCCTAAGAATGTTCCCCACAGTTTCTTTTCTATTTCTTATGTCTTTATACCCTATTCTTTATTCTGTTTCTAACCTTGTATATCCTACAACTATCTTGGACAGAAGGTGACTCTAAGGCCGTTCTGTAGAGGTCCTGGATGAATCCTTGCTTCCTAGGCATCCTGGGGTGGAGTTGTTTGGGGGAGTCATTAGTTTTGGTCCTTTGACTCATCACTGTCAGCACTAGACACCTAATTTATGCAACTCTAGCATCTGACCTTTTTTTTGCCCTGGCAAATTTATGAGGAATAGCTGGGGCAAAGTCTGAATCAGTGAAAACTCTGATTGACTGGTGATAACTCAGCAATTAAAGCTTGTTTTTTAATTATGTGATTATCTGAACTGCTAATAGTGTTCTTATCTTGAGACCCCTCTGAGTTGTCTTTAAGGGACAGATAAGACTTTATAATTAACAGCCTGTAGTTTGCATTACAGCCTGTAGTTTCTTGCAAACAACTTAAATGCCAAAATCATTCAAGGCAGTGCATTGTTAAGCAGGTAAAACATGGCCTCTGTAATTTTGTTCGCTTGGTTGTAACATAGCATGACTAAATGACTTTTTGTTCAGCCTCATAATGGGCGCCTCTTTACAATCATCTCTGCTCCTGAATCTGGTCCTCAACTTTCTGGTCTGAAAACTCAATGTGGTTACTTTACCCAGGAGTGATGGATGGGGTTAGTAAATTGAGACACATCAAGAAAACAAACAGGAGCCACTTTGTGAACTCTAATGCCAGTATATTGATTTACATATTTGGGGACTGAGCATTGACAGGAGGAAATTCCATGGCCTTCCAAGTGTGTAGATCCATGCAGGAGATCCCATTTTGGAACAGAAATTTCTTGGGCAAATGTTGAGTTAGATGTCCTCTAAGGTTCTTTATTTTCCAAGCAATGTTTGTCCTTCTCTACTTCAGGGATAATACTGTCCAAATAACTAGAGATTGTTGATGTTCACTCCCAGATAGGACTTCAGAAGTGCTGGCCAATTCTACTTTCCAGTTTTATTTCTAGATTCTGGGATGATCACCTCATGTGAGAGTGAGAAGACCTGAGTTTGAGTTAGGCTAAAGGGAAACTATTTGATTTCTGTGTGCATTAGCCCTTCATGGGTAAGGGGAAGGTGGTGTAGAAGAACAGAATTCTGAGTCTAGAGTCAGAACCAATTTCTAATCCTGGTCCTGTCCCTTTAGGTCTCCGGGCCTTTCCTTCTTTATGATCAGTTGTGATTAAGTTGTTGTTACTTCTTATTCAATTGTTTTCAGTAGTGTCCAATTCTTCATGGCCCCTTTTGGGGCTTTTCTGGCAAAGATACTAGTCTGCCATTTCCTTTTCCAGATCATTTTGTAGATGAGGAAACTGAAACAGAGGATTAAATGATTTACCTTAGGGTCACTCAGCTAGGAAGTGTCTGGTACCAGATTTGAAGTCAAACTTGACACCAGGCTTTTACTAACCACCAAATTTCAGATAAATGACAGTGAAAAACCCCTTAATCTCCTATATACAGCAGTCTGACTTGTTTCAGAGAGTTTCTAAGATAGAGAATCTCATCTTGCATAGAGGGTCGATTCTCATGAGAACCAATCACAATCAGTGCCACCTGTCCTACCATTTCTTCTAGCTCTTTCCTCAGTCACTGCTCATGTCAAGGGGCTTCCACTTTTAAGCTTTCCAGTGCATAAGGCCAGCTCATGGTACCTGGCCCAGGTAACTTGTTGGGTAAGTTCTTGGTTCTTCTTATTTAGATCTCCGTAGACTTCAGTCTCCTGTTAACTGGCACCCCCATTCAAAACAGCCTTCAGGAGCTCTACTCCCTCCTGAGCTTTGTGGAACCCAGGATCTTCCCAAAGGATCAGCTGGAAGATTTCATACAGCACTACCAGAATATTGAGAAGGAAGCTGATTTAGGTGAGTTCCCTTCCTTGTCCTCTTCTAAACCACTTCCAGGAAGCATGACTGAGCATAGCAGTTTGCCTTGTGTTCCAGCCTTTATTCTACATTAGCAGAGTTTGTGAGTGTGTGTGTGTGTGTGTGTGTGTGTGTGTGTGTGTGTGTGTGTGTGTGGTTTCATAATTGGTTTTCCTTTATAACCCAGCATATTTTTATTTTTATTTTTTGCAAGACGATGGGTTTAAGTGACTTGCCCAAGGTCACACAGCTAGGTAATCATTAGTCTGAGGCTGGATTTGAGCTTAGGTCTTCCTGACTCCAGGGCCAGGGCTCTATCCTCTGCATCACCCAGCTGCTCCCAGAATATTTTTTTAATTTTCTGCATATAGTAACATGATTATGAGGTATCCCTAGGCTTCTCCAGACTGCCAAAGGGGCTCCTGACTCAAAAAACGGTTAAGAGAGTCCAAAGCATCAACCCTAAGTCAGCCATGCTGTCCTTGCTTCTTTCTGGGCAGGGCAGTTCTGTTTGTGTCTCCACTATTTGGCATCCTGCATAATCCCCAACAGGTCTTTAATAAATGCTTGACTGAGTCAAATGGAAGGGGCAGCTGGCCTCTCCCACCCCCTGCATTCTGCTCCACTAGGGTTTTAAGATTTGCTGCAGAGAGGAAAGGGAGTGAGGAGAATATCCACAGCAATCAGAAGGAACTGCTCCCTTCAAGGGAACCCGCTTAGGTTTGGGAAAGCCCTGCCAACCTGTGGGAATTCGGGCCTGCCTGCAAGGAGCTTCCTTTCTCCTGGGAAAACCCTATGGACAAAATAAACTCATCCATAACCCACAGTGTGTGAAGTCGCTGGTATGGATGGGTCACCACACCGCCCTCCCTAACGCCTGCATGGCTTAGCATTTCTATCGCAGGAGCTGTATCTCCATGGCAACACATTCCTTTGCCCACCCTGCCCACAGATTCTCTCACACAATTGTCTATCCCCTGGCTACTGCCCTGTGATTAAACACCTTCTTGGGGCTGGGCTTGGTTGTGGGTGCTCTTGCAGATTCAAAGGAAGGCAGGCTTTGTCCTTAAGGAGGGGAGATGAGTAGGGGGACAGAGAGAGAGAGAGATGGGCAGGGGTAGACAGGGACAGAGGTGGGTCGTGATAGGTGAAGGGCCAGAGAAGTGGCAGGGAACAGAGATGGACAGAGATAGGCAGAGGGTCAGATGGATGGAGATAGGTAAAAGGACAGAGAGGTGGCAGGGGACAGAGATAGGTGGAGGGACAGAGGTGGGCAAGGAGACAGAAATGGGCAGAGACAAGCAAGGGAACAGACAGAGAAGAGTGGAAATGAACAGGGGGACAGAGAGACGATAGAGACAGCAGGAGGACAGATGTGATTACTGAACACAAATAGTAGAAGGTAGACCAAAGGGTCCTTCATGTTTGTTCTGGGGACCTTTGGGGAAGGCTGATGATACCACAGACCCCCATCTCTGAATGGTATTTTTAAATGCATAAAATAAAATACTTGTTATAGAAAGGAAACCAATTATATCGAAATACAGTTATCAGAATGTAATTTTTTTAAATCTCGAGAAGTTCATGGAGCCCTGGCCAACACCCCTATTAGAGGGACATCCCTCCAGACTTTTTGGCATCTTTCTGGTTGTTTCTCCTTTACTGACCACCAGAGGGCGGGCTTGGCATTGCCTTTGGAGCCTGGCATCCTTCCCCGGCTCCTTCAGAGCTGCCTTGGTCCTAGAAGAGAGATGGAGAGATGCGCGGGAGGCCCCGCCCCACAGCACTCCAGGGCTCAGCCCGCTCTCAGGAGCCCCCCCAACCAGGACCCTGCTTATGTTTCTCTTAGAGAACCTGAACAAATGACCCCATGTCCTCATTTGTTTGCTCAGCATCCTGACCACGAGGTGGCTCCTTTAGGAAATACCAGGGCAGCCTGGCATAGCAGTGAGAGATGAATAGACTGTGAATTAAAGCTAAAATACCCTGGGGGGTGGGGAAGACTGTGATCCGGGCAGCCCTGGGGCACTACTTTAATCTCAGGGAGATGACTTTTTATCTGGGGTGGCCCCTAAAATTCAGAGGACCTGGGGAATAGCCACCTTACCATCCCTCCTGGCTGGTGGTTGTGATATAGCAAGAGAAACAGTATTAAAGCATTTTTAAAGTCCAGAATGCCATAGAAAGTAAAAGGGTTTTGTCATTTCAGATAATAGGTTTATTTGTCACACCTTTAAGGGTACCCAGCTAATAATTTATCTCTAAAATATGAACTTAGCTTGAGAATTGGCAGGGCATTTTTTTTTTCATGGAATTACTACCTTGGCTTGTCAGTTATTCTTTAAGTATTAATCAGCCTTTAACATCAAATAAAAATGACTAGTCCACGTAAAAGGGTTTTTTTGGCTTGTGCTCCCCTATGAAGAAGAGTCAGACAGGGAAGGTCTGAAGTTGGCCCGCCTGCCCTTTTTGCTGGGATGAATTGCTAGGGCCGTGCTTAGATAATCACAGGGGGCCTCCCGTCTTAGTTGTTGGGGGGGGGGGGTGGTGAGGCAGCCCATCAGAGACTTGTGCTCATCTGGATGTATGGTGGTAAGTGTCCAGGGAGTGGGCCAGAGCTCACCAGGTCGATTGCTCAAGGTGATTGCACTGAACTTCCCGAATCACTCCTGTTTGACCTTTGCCTTCATAGCCACAGAGCTGCACCAACTCCTGCAGCCCCTTCTGCTGCGGCGAGTCAAGACTGAGGTGGCTATGGACCTCCCCAAGAAGACCGAAGTGGTGCTCTACCATGGCATGTCAGCCCTGCAGAAGAAGTATTACAAGGCCATTCTGATGAAGGATCTCGGTAACCCAGGGACATATGTGTCCTGTATAAGAGCAAAACTAGAATTAGGGCAGAAAATGCATTGATTCTATTGATCACTATCACCATCATCATTATTGATACACCATTTAAAAATACTTAAAGAATATTTCATTTTATCCTTACAATAACAACAGTAACAAAAATAATTATAGTATATTCATGTGTTACATTGATGATTGTATATATAATCACTATAATATAATTTAGTTATGTAATTAATAGTAATGCTATCTAAAAGCTAGCATGTATATAGCACCTACTGTGTATGCCAGGGGCATGTTAAGTGTGTTTACATGTATGAGAAATGCTTTAAGAATACCCCCTTTGATCCTTATGACACTCCTGGGAGATAAGTGCTATATCCATATTTTACAGTTGAAAAAATTGAGGCAGGCAGAAATTAAATGACTTGCCCAAGATCCACAGCTGCTAAGCATCTGAGGTTGGATTTGAACTCAGGATATTGAGTCCAGGCTCAGCCAGCTATCTACTATGCCCTTGAGAAGCCTCTATGAAGAACAGGCATGAAATGAAGGGCTTAGAATTCTGATTGCCTCATGCAATATAGAGTTAGTGTGATTGAGGTTTTCTTCACTTCCCTTATTATTATCATCATCATCAGTTTTCTTGGTTGATTGTTTTCTTACACACAACTTCCTTACCTATTTCTGGTTCTATGATAGGGACATTAGGAGGGAAGTCTCAACTTTCATTGTTCTCTTTTAACTATAATTTCCCAACCTGTTGTGGTCTAACAAAAGTCTTATAGACTAAACAAATTCTTGTCTAATTGAATTCACTGTTCAATTGACTGACTATGGTGGGGACTTTTTTGTCATATTGATTATTTGACTTGCATTTATCTAAGTCATTGTTCCATCTTCATTTTGACAAGAGTTGACTGATTTTTTGATTGAATTCGGAACATTATAAGAGGACATCAAGAGACACCATAAGATCAACTCAAAGTTTAGTCCATCATCTTGAAACTAAATATTTGATAATAAAACTTGCCAGATTGACATTTTTTCCTGTAGTTCATTTAGTATAAAGATATTTCAAGTAGAAATATAATCAAATAATAAATGAGGACTCCAGTTCATTAATCTCTTTATATTTCAGATGCATTTGAAAATGAAATGGCCAAGAAAGTGAAGCTTCAAAATATCCTATCACAGCTTAGGAAGTGTGTGGGTCATCCTTATCTGTTTGATGGTAAGAGAATGCCTCTTTCTCTTAATATTTTCTATTGCTCGGTGGTTAACCGCTTAGCAGGTTTGAGTTCTATAAGCTTATATAGGTCTCCTCTAAGACTTCTCAAATCCATCCTTAGTTCTAGAGCCAAGGTGGGTGATCTCTTTTTTTCACTCACCTGTAAAATTGGGACTAGAATCAGGATGAATCATCTTTGTAACCTGGCGGCCAAAAGAACTGATGTGATTTTAGACCTTTTTTTTTTGTTAGGTTTTTTCAAGGCAAATGGGGTTAAGTGGCTTGCCCAAGGCCACACAGCTAGGTAATTATTAAGTGTCTGAGACTGGATTTGAACCCAGGTACTCCTGACTCCAGGGCCGGTGCTTTATCCACTGTGCCACCTAGCCACCCCGATTTTAGACCTTCTTAAGAGAAGTGTGACATCTTAGAAGAAAGGAGTCGTTTTCATGCATTCTGTTTTTCCTGGATACCAAAGTTTAGCAAGGCCTAAAGGTGACCCCTCCACCTAGAGTGGAGCATGGGGTTGATGCTTCTTCTTTTTAGGTTCTATTTTTTGAGGAAACATCTGGTAGGAGGGGAAGAGTCAAGGCTAGTCCTATGGAGGACTTAATCAAAGTTTTCTTTGTCACCTTCCCCCTCTCTTTCATCCTAGCACCTAGCAGTTCAATCCCCTCCCTCCCCCACCACAGCCATTTGTATTCTCAAGTTACCTGTAAGGATTCAAACTTATTATTATATCTATATTGATCTGTCTATACGGTACACATGTGTAAACATATATATGTTTGGACATATATGCATATATGATGCAAGAAAACCTTTATTGCACATCAAGAAAAAAAGAATGCAAAATTGTATAAAGGAGCAATAGTTGTCTATTAATAACCAATAACTTTCCCTCTTTGGAGTTCTTCAGCTCCAAAATCCCTTGGTCTTCTAGACTCTCTTGGCCACCCAGGGGTTTGGATTCCCTCCCTCCACTCCATGAACTTTAATAGAATGTAAGCTCCTTGAGGTCAGGGCTTCTTCTTTTTATGTTTCTATCTTCTGTGTGTAACATGGTACCTCATAAATTAATGTTTGTTAAATTGTGTCCCTCTCAGCATTCACATGGTTCTTTCAGCAAGTCTGGACCACCTAGCAGAAAAAAAAAGTCTTAATTAGTTCACATTAAAGTGTATATGACCGATAAGGCCCCTTTAATCCTCACAGAGACATTAGCTTATTAAAAGAGGCCACTTGTTAATCCAGATAGATCTCCAAATGATCGACTTCTAGTCTGTGGAGTATTTGGGTGGTGGTATTTATAGATGAGGAGCTTCCCAGAACTTTGAGCTCCTGTAGAGCTAGGGGTTCTGCACCTTTTTGTGTATCATGGGCCTTCTGGCAGCCTGGTGGTACCTGTCAACCCCTCTCAGAGTAATGCTTGTTGTTTTCATTGGTAAGTGAAGCAAAGATGAGTGAATATAAAGATTTGTTAGGGTTTACCCCCATCTAAATTCACAGATTCCCTAAAAATCCATTGATTCATTAGGGGACCATGAACCTAAAAACCCTTAGATGTAAGTGATCTAGGAATCTTCAGCCTGTAGAAAACTTTGCACATTATAGCCCCCAACCCCACAAACCAAACAAAATAAAACCAAACTTCCTGGAAAGGGTCTACAGAATCTTAGGTTCCTTGAGTCTGATCTGACTCCCTTCTTGCCAGCAATGGATTAATTTCCTTCTTTAGAAGTGAAGCTGGGGACAGCTGGGTGACACATCTACCCCCCGCCCCCACCCCTGCAGGATGCAGGACATCTCCCCACTTTGTGGCCACGATGACCGAATCTTTGACTTTTTGGTTGTAGGTGTGGAGCCGGAGCCTTTTGAAATCGGAGACCACCTCATTGAGGCCAGTGGGAAGCTCCACCTGCTAGATAAGCTTCTCTCCTTCTTGTATGCCAGGTATCTGTTGGGGTACCTTCCTGCTACCCCTGCCCCCCTGCTGTAGGGGTCATTCCCTTCCCTAACATAGGGCTTCCCTTGAACTTCAGGGCCCTTTGAGTTCTGATGGAGATGTCCTGAAGGACCTGGGTGCCCTAAGTCTGGGAAATCTCTCTTAGCTTACAGTTTCTCTTTCAAACTGACCATCTTTTTCCTAGCTCAGTGAGCATTGCCACCCTCCGAGGTTTGTGAGATTCCCAGACTTCAAGCCCCCTGAAAAACAGGAAAGCAGGTCAGAGTAACAATGGATGGTGTGCCTGGGCTTGGAGTCAAGAAGACCCAAGTTCAAATCCAACCTCAGGCTCTTACTAGCTGTGTGAATTTGGGCAACCTCCATCTGCCTTAGTTTCCTCATTTGTAAAATAGAGATAATGATAGCTACTTGTGAGAATCAAATAAGATAATACTTGTAAAGAGTTTAGCCTGCCATATATAATGTTAGCTATCATCATCATCAATTCCCAATAACAGCAAACTAACCTTTTAGAAATATATATATACAAAGTACTTGTCCCCCCCTTTTCCCTTTTCATTTTGTTTTCTTTTATTGAGACCTTTTCAGTTTTTTTATGTCATCCCCAATCCCCTGTCCCCATCAAATCCTTCCTTATAATCATCTAAATCAATTTAGCAAAACCAGAAAGCCAAAGCAACTTTTTGAAGGTTTAGACAACATTCTGTACTCATCCCTCCCTTCCATGTGGAAAGAAGTGGACAGGGACCTCATCCATTCTTCAAGGCCAAGGTTGGTCATTGCTATTAGCCATGGTTCATTTGCTTTTTAGTTTGGTCTACATTTGAATTATTGTAGTCATTGTGTATGGTTAGGGACCACTAGGAGACACCATAGTGTAGAGAGTGCTGGACCAGGAGTTGGGGAGACTCTTCATCCTGAGTTCAAATCCTTACTCAGACACTTACTATCTGTGTGACCCTGGGCAAGTCACTTCACCCTGTTTGCCTCAGTTTCCTCATCTGTAGAGTGAGCTGCAAAAGGAAGCCGTTTTTTGGCTACCATGAAAACCATTGTTAGGAATATTTTAATACACAAATCTTAATTAAACACCAACTCTAGTGCATACTTTTCCAGATGTTGAGATCAAAAGACAAAGAGATGAAAAGGGGGATAGTGATTCAAGATACAAAGAGTCTTAATAGCTACAGGTTAATCAGTCTCTTATTTTTAGAATTTCTCCTGTCAGCCTTCTGTCCTGTTTCAACCTTAATATTAACTTTAGTTTTTGTTCCCTTGTTGTGGATTTGGTTGGTTGGACAGCTCTTCAGTCACTGGGCATGGGAGTCTGAGGTTTATTTGGTACCTCTAGCAGAAATTGGTTCCTGGTGTGGAAAAAGATGGAACCTTTGAGATACCATGTCACTCTCATAGATTTGTGTTAGGGGAGACAGGAAGAATGGGATGTCTTATGTACACCCAAGTCTTTTGGAAGGTGATTTTGCAGGAGTTTAGAAGATGGATAAGCAGATTCCCATGGGCTGTGGTTAGACAAAAATCATGAACCCTGCAAGGCTGAGGGGCAACAAAAACACAGACCCTGATAGCTTAGTGGCAGGTGATTATGATGAGGAAGCAATGGCCAAGATGATCAAAGGAACTGACAGACTTTGCCAGAAGCCTGTTGACAAGCTCAGATTTCAAAAAGACAAAAAATAGAAGCAAGAGAACAGGTATCTGAAGGTGGATATAAAAGCACAGCAAGGTTCAAGATTATGTGAAAAGCTCATTTATCCAGAATGAACAGAATTTTGCCCCCAATGCTAAAGACAATCAAAAGACTTTGTAAACTATGGTGAGGCTAATGAGAGACAGGATTTGAAGTCACTTCTTCCTGAATCCAAGTCCAAATGGAACCTGGTGGGTTTTTTTTTTTTAGCAAGTATCAGAGTCAGGATTCATGCTCAGGATGCTACTGTTTTCTTTCCAAGGAGAAAAGATAATAACCACTCCATCACCATATATTTACTGTGTGTCAGACACTGTTCTGGTACAAGCATTGCTACAAAAAGTGAAATAATCTCTACTTGCAATGAACAGGTGTTTTATTTTATTTATTTATTTTAGTGAAGCTTTTTTATTATTTATTTTTCCGATTATATGTAAAGTTAATTTTCAATATTCAGTGGGGTTAAGTGACTTGCCCAAGGTCACACAGCTTAGTAATTATTAAGTATCTGAGGCCGGATTTAACCTCAGGTTGTCCTGTTCTCCAGGGCCAGTGCTTTATCCATTGTGCTACCTAGCTGCTCCTCAACATTCATTTTTGTAAAGTTTTTACCTCCTACCTTTTCCTCCCCCAACCGTAAGAGATCAAGTAATCTGATAAAGGTTATTCAGAGCATACATTTATAGGAAGAGACAGTGTGTGTGTGTGTGTGTGTGTGTGTGTTCTTATATCTTATATCCATATCTGTGTGTATTATATATAATACACACACAGATAACATAAATAGAATGTGAATAAATAGAAAAAATATGTATTTATATATATATATATATATATGCACACAGATCACATAAATAGAAAATAGAAAAATAGAATGTGACTAAATATAAATTACATTCAAATATTTAAGGGAATATGTTTGGGAGAAAGGGGGAGCCTTAGATTTTGGGGGATCAGAAAAGTTTAGCATTTCTCACATTCTCTCTTGAGATCCTTGTGGACTGCATAGATGTGATATCCAAAGATGAATTTGGAAGAGGTTGAATAATTAAGAGTGGTGATTACTAAAGTGATGTCATCATGGAGAAAACTCTGGAAAGCAGCAAGAGCTTTGACCAGTTTTATCTCTGACTTTGATGAAAGTATAAATAGCATTCCTATTAGATTTGTGGATTCCATAAACCTCAGAAGAATAACTAATAGACTGGATGACAGACTTGAAATTCAATAGGTTTTGACAGATCAGAACAGTGGTTTTGGCCACTGGTGAAATTGAGTAGGAGAAATGCAAACCCCACCCCCACCACGAGTGAAAATGCAATCTCTTGTATCCTTGGGAGATGGGGTGACAAAGGGGTTTGTCACAGAGTGGCTATTTTAATGTTGTCACAGACCCAATAGGAGTCATCTGTGTGATATGACCCACCACAAAGACCAATGTTATCAAGGGTCCATGCACAGAAGTAGAGTGGCCAGGGTCTGGAGGAATTTAGAGATCATTTATTCTAGTTATTTCCCATTTCTCCTTTAAGAAAGACATTGAAAACTGATGCTGAGTGAAGTGAGTAGAGCCAGGAGAACACTGTGCAGAGTAATACTGTGTGTTGATCAACCACGGTAGACTTAGCTCTTCTCAGCAACCCAGTGATCAAAGGCAATTGCAGAAGAATCAGAAAGAACCGTGGAGTCTGAATGCAGATCGAAGCTAGTTATTTTCAGTTTTTTAAAAAAAAATTGCTTTTTTTCTTTCTTTTGGTTTTCCCCTTTTGTTGTGCTTCTTCTTTCACAACATGACTAATGTGGAAACATATTTAACATAATTGTACAAGTATAAACTATATTAGATTGCTTGCTGTCTTAAGGAGAGTGGATAGAGGAAGAAAAACGTATAACTCAAAATTATACAAAAATAAATGTTGAAAACAATCTTTGCATGTAATTGAGGGGAAAAAGATGAAAAAAAGTATTGAGCACTTTCAGGAGGACAACCTGGAGACATGGAAAAAGAAATGTCATGAGATCATTCAAAGCAGTTGGCAATTTTTAAAGCTGTGAAAGGAGAGACAGGAGGTGAAAGATCACTTTTACTTATTTGAAAAGCTGTCCCTTGGAAGTGTGAGTATATCATTGTTTTACTTGACCTTACGGAGCAGTATTAGAATCAGTGGGATGAAGTTCCAGCAAAGCAGATTTTGACTCAAGATGTGAAAAAAAACTTGTAGGTTTTAGGACTCTGTTACAGTGTAGTGAATTCTCTCTCCCTTGGCTAAGGGAAGGAAATATTCATTGATATAGTGTCTACTAAGAGCTGGACTATTTTGTTTAGCATCTTATACATATGATCTCATTTGATTCTCACAAGAGCCCTAGGAGATAGATGCTGTTATTCTCTATCCCCATTTTACAGTTGAGGAAGCTGAGGCAAATAAATTAAATGATTTGCCCAGGGTCACACAGCTATTAAGTGTCTGAAGCCAGGTTTGAATTCATGTCTTCCTGACATGAGGCCTAGTGCTTGATCCTTGGATCACCAGCAATCTCTAGGCAGCCCCCTGGAGGTCTTCAAGCAAATATGGGTTACCACCTTTGGAAATTAAGAAGGTAAAGACTGAATTAAATGATTCTGACTCCTCTTCCACCTCCAGAATTTTTTGAATCCATTTGCCTTAGTCAGAATGTCATTTTTGTCTCATATTTTTAGTCACTCAGTTACAAACACTTTTAACTGCTTTGCTATGTGCAGAGCACCATGTTAGATGCCAGAGGAAATAAGACATTTAGATAAGTGGATAAATAGACTCAAACCCAGATAATTGTAATAAAAAATATTGAATAAGTGCCTCAGATCATTGCAGAAGACTCCAGAGTTTAATGGATCCAGAAAAGAAAGCTTCATCTGGGAGGTGGCATTGGAGTTGGGCTTGAAAGAATGGGTTGGAGGCACAGTGACGAGTGGTGATTACTATCACCAGAGGTCAGTGGAAGGTCTGGTTTAAAACTTGCCTTGCTGGATCTCACCAGAGCATTAGTCCAGGAACTGACTGAATCGCTTCCTCCCTCTTCTGACAGAGACCACCGAGTTCTGCTCTTCTCTCAGATGACCCACATGCTGGACATCCTTCAGGATTACATGGATTACAGAGGTGATTTCTCCTGCCCCCCACCCTGGCCCCCACTGTCCAGGTCTTGATCGGACCTCATGGCTTGGTTAGGCTCTCCAAGGGACAGGAGCTAGGATGGGTTGTGGGCGGGAAGGGAAGAGAAAAGCAGTGATGAGGCTCTCCTTTGCCCCGAGCACTAGTGGGCTGTCATTTAATGAATTTTGTGATTGAATAAAAGAGGTAGTTTAAAACCAGAGGAAGGTAATGATTAAAGAGAAAGTATTGGGAAGGATTTGTTGTGACCAAATGTTGGAAGACAGAGCAGAATCAGCATTAGAGATGTTGTTAGTTGCCATCCAGGTCCAGGGCAGCCTAAGGCCATCCCAGCTCTCTGGGCATTCCTGTCTCTTTCAGATTCTCAGCAGCTGCCATTCTCCCAGTTTAGGGTCCCTTGAATTTCAGGCAACATCACAGGGGTTTCCTCTACTCTCATCTGCTTCCCTCTTTCCCAAGCATTGGATCTCAGTGTCTTTTGTGTTTCCCTAGGAGACTTCCCCAGGAATTCTGAATGCAGACTTATCCCACTGGGTGCCCCCCCCTCCCAAGTGAAAGTTAGTAGGATGAAGGAACCCAGGCATGGATACATACAGAGATCATGGGGCAGGAGAACGGCGCTCCCTGAGGGCCCCAGTGACAACTACAAGGGTTGACTGTTTCACAAATTATAAACGATCTTATTCTTAATTCTGGTCCTTAGCACCAAACCCAGAGCACTCAACCTATCCACCTTGGCACTGTCCCACGTAACATTTTTCTGTTCTGATTTAATGATAATATCAACTCATTTCTGTTTCCCACAAAAGGGATTGGATGACCAGAGCTAGCCCCTCTTATCAGCCTTCTTGGATTGGCTTGTCCAGCTCTCACTTGTTGCTTGGTCCCAAATTTTCTTCAGGTACCTTCCCTTTAGTCTCCTGACCTGGGAAAGTTCTCTGAGCTTGTGCCTTCTGAATTAGCACAGTCCCTAGCACTCAGTAGGAGTTTAATAAATGTTGATTGATGATGACCTGACCCAGAATATCTCACATCTGCTGCACTACCCAGGTCTCTCCTCTTGGCCAAACTAAGTTCATGACCAAATTAGAGCCAGTAGTGACTGGGCACCTCCCCTTATATCACATCAGAGTGACAGGTTGAGTTACCACCCCTTTTGGGCAGATCTAGAAGACTAGATTTTGTTGCAGGAATTGTCACAACCAAAGTTACCCTAGCCAGCGGCATTGCCAAGATTGTCTCACCTTTTAGGAACTGGACACCAAGCATCCACTTCAGAGGAGACCCCCAGAATCTTCATTGTAAAATCAACAGTGCCATTTGTGAGCAGGACTTGCTAAACCTTCTGGATTAGCATTTACACCATTAGTTCTTTTTTGTTTGTGGATGACAAGCATGTCAGAATCCCTCTGCCTGACGATGATAATAAGGAAGGGAAGAAGGACTCTTCATTATTAGAGACAGCATCTATGAAAGAGGTCAAGGGTATAGGTGGTAGACAAAGGAATAGCAAAGTGGTATGGTGTATGGAATGAGAGACTGGGAGTCAGGCGACCTGACCTGAGTTCAAATCTTGTCTCAGGTACTTAGAAACTGTGTGACCATGGGCAAATCACCTAACCTCTCCCTGTCCCAGCCACAGTGTCAGTAAAATGAGGATAATGATAACTACCTCTCTGCCAGGGCAGTTGTAAGGATCAAATGGGATGTTTGTAAGCTTTAAAGTGTTAGCTAGCATCATCATTATCATCATCGACCATTTCTCAATTTTCTGAGTTAACAGTATAATTGGATTCATTCAACATTTATTTTTGGTAAGGCAGTAGGGTTAAGTGGCTTGCCCAAGGCCACACAGCTAGGTAATTATTAAGTGTCTGAGGTCAGATTTAAACTCAGGTCCTCCTGAGTCCAGGGCTGGTGCTCTATTCATTGCACCACCTAGCTGCCCTGAATTATTCAACATTTAGCAGAATAAAGGCAGGGAAGGTAATCTTGGGTTTCAGCAGAGCACAGCATGTAAATCTTAGTAAAACAATTGATAGAGTATAGATAGGTCACTTATATGCAATAGTTGTGGCCTTAAAAGGTGTGCATAAATCAATATCTTACAAATTATTTTTTAAAACTGGGATAGTTCACTGTGATCAATCCCTTTGAGAATAAGGTATCCTTTTACAAAAGATTATTTGGATTTTTGTATTGGATTTGATGAAAGCTTGAGATATACCTTTGTAAATAAGTGGAAGGTGGATATTTTGAGATCAACTTTTTTTTTTTTTTTGCTATTTCCCCAAAGAGTTCTTGAAAAGGTACTTATTTCTTTTAATTTCTTTCTGGAAAGGTTACAGCTATGAGCGTTTGGATGGGTCAGTGAGAGGAGAAGAAAGACACCTTGCAATTAAGAACTTTGGACAGCAGCCCATATTTGTATTTCTCCTGAGCACCAAGGCAGGTAAAGCATGAAGTGATTGATGTCCGGTTATTGTCACTTGGCTTCTGGTTCTCTGGTCACGAACACTTCCCCAACCCCGCCTGCTGATTCTTGGATATGTGATTGGTCACCAAGGGCCATGTGGGTAAGAGTGAACAAGCCAGTATTGGTCCATCACCTCAACTGGAGAAAGCCACACATCTTCTACTGGTATTGGGTAAACATAGACTGAGCAGTGCCTGATATATATAGATGGTGCTTAATAAATACTTATGTATTGATTAGTTATGACACCATGTTTATAAAGACTGAAATTAGACCTGGAGAGAAGGCCTTTCTAACTGCATCCCTGCAGGGTGCAGATGAGAACATGGTCCCAGGGAGAGGAGTTAAGGAGCTATCCTATTGGATAACACCATTCCTAATTACTAATTATACTATTTGTCATAACTTCTTTTTAGGTTTTTTTGTATTTTTTTTGTATTTTCTTCCTCTTCTCCCCAAGACAGTAACTAATCTGATACATGTAAGGTTATATTAAACATATTTCCATATTAGTCATGATATGAAAGAATAATGGAAAATGGAAAAAACCATGAGAAAAAAAACAAGAAGCAAATTTTAAAAAGTGAAAATAGTATGATTTGGTCTGTGTTCAGGCTCCATAGTTTTTTCTTTGAATGTGGGGGGGCCTGTTCCATCACAAGTCTTTTGGAATTGTCTTTGATCATTTTATTTCTGAGAAGAGCTAAGTCTATCAAAGTTGATCATCACACAATGTTGCTGTTACTGTGTACAATATTCTCCTGGTTCTCTGTTCACTTTCCCCAGCATCGGTTCATAAGTTCATAAGTCTTTCCATACTTTCTAAAGTTCTCCCGCTCATTTCTTACAGAACAATAGTATTCATTACATTCATCCGCCACCAGGGGCAGCTAGTTGTGCAGTGGATAGAGCACCGGCCTTGGAGTCAGGAGGACCTGAGTTCAAGTTTGACCTCGGACACTTAATAAATACCTTTCAAAAACAAAAACAAAAAACCCCATTCATCCACCACAACTTCTTTACATTCTCCAATTGATGGACATATACTCAGTTTCTAATTCTTTGCCACCACAAAAAGATTTACTATAAATATTTTTCCCTTTTTAATGATCTATTTGGGATACAGACCTAGGAAGTGCTGTATTACTGGATCAAAGGGAATGCACAGTTTTATATCCCTTTAGGTATTGTTCCACATTGCTCTCCAGAGATGTTGGATCAGTGCATGACTCCACCAGCAGTGTATTAGTGTCCCAGTTTTTCCATATCCTCTTCCACATTTATCGTTTTGCTTTTCTATCATATTAGCTAATCTGATAGGTGTGAATTGGTATCTCCGAGTTGTTTTAATTTTCTTTTCTCTAAACATTAGAGATTTAGAGCATTTTTCATGTAACTAGATAGCTTTAATTTCTTCATCTGAAAACTACCTGTTCTTTGATCATTCATCAATTGAGGAATGATTTGTATTCTTATAATTTTGACTCAGTTCTCTATATATTCTAGAAATTAGACCTTTATCAGAAACATTAGTTGTAAAAATTCTTTTCCAGCTTTCTACTGTCATACTAATCTTGGTTACATTGGTTTTGTTTGTGTAAAACCTTTTAAATTTAATATAATCAAAATGACCCATTTTGTATTTTATAACATTCTCTATCCCTTGTTTGGTCATAAATCTTTTCCCTCTTCATAGATCTGACAAATAAACTATTGTTCTCCTAATTGGCCTATGGTATCTACCACCTTTTATGCTAAAATCCTGTACCTACTTCAGTCTTAACCTTGGAATAGGATGTGAGATGTTGGTCTGTGTCTAGTTTCTGCCATACTATCTTCCAATTTTCCCAGAAGTTTTTGTCAAATAGTGAGTTCTTATTCCAGAAACTGGATTCCTATATTCATTTACTTCTGTCTCTTGTAGCCTATGCCATTCCATTGATCCACCACTCTATTTCTTAACTAGTACCAAACAGTTTTGACAATTTTTGCTTTATAATATAGTTTAAAATTTGGTATGACTAGGCCATCTTTCTTTGTATTTTTTTTTCATTAATTTCCTTGATAATCTTGACCTTTTGTTGCTCAGATGAATTTTGTTAATGTTTTTCTAGCTTTGTAAAATAATTGTTCACTGATAAGTAGAAGTAAAATTGCCATTTTTATCATATTGTCTTGACCTACCCATGAACAACTGATGTTTTCCCAATTGTTTAGATCTGATTTATTGTGTGAAAAGTGTTTCTGGATTCCAGTTTGTCTTGGCAGGCAGATTTACCAAGTATTTTATGTTATCTAGTTACTTGTCTTTGATCCTCAGGGCTGCCCTGAGGGGCTTGCTCATAGGATGCAGGAGAAGTCATTTTATGTGGTGAGGGCTTAAAGTCCTCCAATTTGTTTTTTTTCTAATCCTAAAAAAGTAATTTTTTTCTTTCTTCTTGGATAACATCCTTCCCCCACAGCCTCCCCATCTGACTGGGAACTATTTATTACTGTGTTTAATGTAAAATTTAAATAAAACACTACTTTTCTTAGCAACACCCCAGTAGCACTGCCTTTATTATGAAATTTCCAGAACCATTTTCTGAAAGAACTGTTCTCCTCTACCATGAATCTCTTTCAACAAAACTTGAGCTTTTGTTTTTTTTTTTAAATGTATATTTCAAGCAATTTCATGAAGCTAGCCCAGGATAAATTGGCTCCTTCTGCTCCTTCTCTCTTTCCCCTTCATCTTGGCCTAAGGGAGACAGGAGGAGCTCAGTCAGCATTTTGGAAGCTCCCGAGCCCTGAAGCGGGGTTGGCAATGTCAGAGTGAAAGATGTACCAGCGACACAGGCTGGGTTTTCACTTTATTAATCTGCCTCCTCCCACCCCTTCCCGTCACTGATCCCACACTCTCTTCTTCTTTTCAGGTGGAGTGGGCATGAATTTGACTGCTGCAGATACAGTTATTTTTGTTGACAGTGACTTTAACCCTCAAAATGACTTGCAGGCGATTGCCAGGGCTCACAGAATTGGCCAGAAGAAGTGAGGAATCTGAGTGGTGGTGGCGTTCCTGAAGTCTTTGCCCCTTTCCTTAGTTTGGGGTTCTCCAGCTGATATAACTTGTCTCTTTTTTCTGTTTG
Source organism: Macrotis lagotis (assembly GCF_037893015.1). Classification (NCBI taxonomy): domain Eukaryota; kingdom Metazoa; phylum Chordata; class Mammalia; order Peramelemorphia; family Peramelidae; genus Macrotis; species Macrotis lagotis. Next base: position 226,249,151 of record NC_133662.1, read on the forward strand.
GGTGGGGCATGAGAAATGAGGATGAGATGGGGAAAGGCAATCCTAGAATTGAAGCTCCATCTTTCCTGGTGACTCCAGTTATTTCATTAACCTGTGAAAGGAGAGAATGAAATGATAGACTTAGGTCTTGAGGAATCTCCAGGACTATCCATTCCAGATAAACTCCTCTTAACAAATGAGGTTCTGTGGCCAAGTAGGCTGTTGAAGATACCATTTGATGAACTCCCAAAGGCAAAGGTTTTCCTTGGAGACAAATGATGAGAAGAAATTCCAAAGCACAAGAACCTCTATAGTATCCCCTGGCCTGAGTGAAAAAAATGCTAGATTAAAATAAACTCAAGATGGAAAGCATAGAGCAAATCTGAGACCGTGTTCCAATAAGAGTTCAAGTATTTTTAAACACTCCCCAGTATGAACTGGGCCCCAAATAAACCTTCCTATTTCTTTTAAGAAATACTAGACTTCAGTGCATCTTACGTTTACTTACAGACATTTCACAGCAAACACTTCTCATGTGTCCCTTATGCAGGGCTGTGAAGATTATTCGACTTATTGGCCGAGATACAGTGGAAGAAATCATCTACAGGAAAGCGGCATCCAAGTTGCGGCTCACCAACACCATCGTTGAGGGGGGTCACTTGACCCTGGGGGCGCAGATGTCTCCAGCAGTCACTGACCTGCAGGTAGGACGATTTTAACTATTCTTAAGATTTGAAGGTAATGCTAAGTGATGTTCGTTCCTCTTTGGGTGAGGGTGCAGATGAAGAGGCCAGTACAGAATCAACCCTGCCCCTTAAATTATGAACATGGAAGGACTCTCCTTTTAACCTCAAATCTGTGAATTTTTAAAAAAATATATTTTAAAACTATATTTCAACAAACATTTGGGATCCCATGTGCTTTATTTATTCTGGAAAGAGGTCCATAGACCCATCATAGAATATGACACAAAAATGTTAAGAACCTCCATGTTAACATGTGGTCAACATTGAATTTCATCCTATTTAATGGGATAAATCATGAGCCAATCGTGATGGACATGGACGATAAAAATGTTTAAGATACCATTCAAGAAATAAGGAATCAAAACAAATGAAAGCCTCTTGGGAATAAGAAACTAATGGAGTTTCAGGATGTCATTCTCATAAAAGAAAGAGGACACAGATCATGGTTTACTATTTATCTTTCTTTTTTAGGTTTTATTTTTTTGCAAGGCAAATGGGGTTAAGTGGCTTGCCCAAGGTCACACAGCTAGGTAATCACTAAGTGTCTGAGATCAGATTTGAACCCAGGTACTCCTGACTCCAGGGCTGGTGCTTTATTAACTACGTCACCTAGCTGCCCCTTATGGTTTACTATTTAGACAGCAGTTAGAGGATTTGCTCATGAGAAACTTGAATTATAAAATCATGTTTTTATGGATAAAGAAACTGAAGTTGTGTACAAAGTCTCATAGTGATTCAAAGGCAGAGTAACCTGGCAAGTTGGACACAAAATTTTGAGATCTGGGATAGAACTGATGACTGAACAAAGACCCACCACATTAGAACTAGGATGTGCCTCCTGCCAGGACAGCCTGCCAACAATTGATCAGGTTGCCCCTCTAAGTAATAGGGTGCCAGCTGCTGGTCTAAGTACTAAAATATAGGTTCTCTATTAAACTGCTCTTCCCTGTTGCTGAATTTTGGGCAGTTTCTTGGTTTCTCTCTATGTAAAAGGGCAATTGATTCAACAAATATTTATGTTGAACACAAGTTGTATTCACATAATTCCTGAGCATTGTATAGGATACAGAGATGTATAAAGCATGGTCTTTATCTTCAGAGATTTTTCAATCCTAGGGGAAATTGGACAGCATTATTTCTACTACCACACATTGCTCCATCATTGATTTTCTTCATTACCTTATATAAGTAGCTTCATTATTCTGAGGCTTAGTTTTTTTTTCCTTTTTAAAATAAAGGGATTGAAAAAATAAAATGAGGGGATCAGACTGCTTGGACTTAGTATTTTCTTTGTAGACAGGTATATAGGTCTGTGACTAATCTGACCTTCCATTTTCACCTATCTCCTTAGGTCTTTGGTCCCCAGGCTCTAAGCCAATGAGAACCACCCTTCTAAGGTTATATGGTGTGAAGTGGTCCAGAATAAGAAATTTAGATGTTTGAGCAGTCTTGGATATAGTTTTAAGTTTGTAAACAAGGGTTTAACTTAGTGGTGTCAAACTCAAAGAGAAACAGGGACCAACTACTGTACAATAAGGGCCAAAGATTGACTTAGAAAGCCTATTAATATTTTTTATTGCTGTTCAGTTATTTTAGTCATGTCCTACTATTCATGACCCATAAGGGGTTTTCTTGGTACAAGTACTGGACTGGTTGGCCATTTCCTTCTCCAACTCCTTTTATGATGAGAAAACTGAGAAAACTGAGACAGGGTGAAGTGACTTGCCCAGGATCATACACAGCAAGGAAATGTCTTTCTAATCCAGGATCTGCCAGCTAACTATCCCAATATTAATATTAATCTGTTTTTCATTGTATTTTTATATATTGGATATTCCCCATTTACACTTTAACCTGTCTTGGGCTGCACTGGTAGCTTATGAGATGTATATTTGACATGTTGAGAGCAGGTGTTCTTTTTAATTCTTCCATTCCATTGTTCTTTAATAGCCACATCCGGTATGAATGGTATAGTGTTATTACTATTTTGTAGATGAAGAAATTGAGGCTTAGAGAGGTTTGGACATGCCCTAGAATTCTGTCCAGCAAGTGACAGAGCCCAGTTGTCCCCCCAGGGGATGCAAGACTGTTTCCACCAGACCTTGCTCAAGTGCAGGCTTGCAGACCTCCCAGCAGACCATCATCACCTTCCTGTGTACCTGTGATCTTTTTATTTGTTTCCTCCATGAAAGCTGAGTGAGATCCTCAAGTTTGGCTTGGACAAGCTCCTCTCTTCTGAGGGAAGCACCATGGAAGAGATTGACCTGGAGTTCATCCTGGGTGAAAGTAAGGATGGCCAGTGGACTGCCGATGCCCTCTCTGCTTCAGAAGAGGAGAACCAAGAAGAAGAGGCTGAAAGTAAGTCCTGAAGTGTGATGGGAGCAAATTGTCAGCTCCTGAAACCCAAGACTGTATTTCTGGGTTCCAGGTACAAAATGAACTTGGCTCTAGGGAATAGGATGAGGCACTCCTTGGTAATGGAACATTTCGTATCTTCTAGGTGTGCCTTACCTACTCCCAGCTCTGTAGTTTGGTACATGCAGTACCATTGTCTAAAATATTTCTGTTCCTCTCCACCAAGTCCTGTTCTTGCATACCTGGAAAGCACCAACTAGTCCAGACTTACTCAGAGTCCCTTCTTCAGAGTCCACAGAAAGTGAAAACCCTGAGTGAGGGGGAGCTTCTGCTTCCAGAGGCAGCCTTTCACTGCTGAATAGCTCTGACTCTTAGGAAATGTCTCCTGTTCCAAAGTGGAATAGAGCCCCCTGGGAAGCAGTTCGCTTATAATGTGGGGGGGCCTGCTTGGGTCTGCATGCCACTCAGTGGCCTCAGAGGCACCTTTCAAAGTCTTTGAAGTTCTGGGAGTCCATGAATAGTGCTTGGAGATGCTCCAGACAAACCCTTTCCTAGGCTGCTCTTGTAGAAGGAAGTGGTCCAGAGGAAGTGATATTGGTAATGATGGCATTGCATCTTGCTTGGATTAGAATACATCTAGTGTTTTGGGTCCAGTCCCGGAAGATACATTTGAGAAGGGTCGTTGGCATAGTGGTGGGGCAATTTCCAAAAAAGACTATTCAAAATCATGTCAAGGAAGGAATGGTTAAATGAACCACTAGTGATGATCCTATTAAACGAGGTGCCATAATGTCTGTCTTCAGATATTGAAAGAACCATTGTGGGCAAGGGGAATTAGAATTGTTCCAGAGAACATAATGTACATAAGTTACTGTTGTTTATTGTTTGTTGTTTATTGTCAGTCATGTCCAACTCTTAGTGACCCCATTTTTTGGATTTCTTTGCAAAGATACTGGAGTAGTTTGTCATATCCTTCTCCAGCTCATTTTACAGATGTGGAAACTGAGGCAAACAGGGTGAAAGGACTTGCTCAGGGTCACATGTCTGGGACTGGATTTGAAATCAGGAATTAGGAAGACTCCAGGCCCAGCACTTTATTCATTATGTCACCTGACTGCCCTTAAGTTGCAGCGAAGCAGACTTTGACTCAACATAAGAAATAAATCCCTAACAATTAGAGCTGTCTGAAAATAACAACATGGGCCTTTTTTTAGAGGTAGTGAGTTCACCATAAACTTGAAAGTTCAAGCAAAAGCAGGATGATCATTGGTTGGAATATTTTATTAGGGATTCATGCATTTGGCAAAATATTGGAATGGATATCTTTTTAGGTTTCTCTGCTTTGTGAGATTTGAGCACAACAGTAAATTTTTTTATTTTCATTGACTCTTGTTTCTCTATTGGTTTGTTCAGGGATGCATCACTGAACATTATGCCAGCCGCAGAGCTGCTGAATATTTGTATAATCTTACAACTACAACAAATAGATATATGTCTTTTACAAATTTTTTTTCAAATTGGCTCTTTGAAAATTGAAAAGCAAATGGTGGAGTTGACCCATACATTAACAGGTCAGAAATTTTATTTTGTTGACATAGACACTCCTTCCATCAGTATAAATTGTATTACACCACTTCTAAAACTTAGTAGGAAAACTGTAGAGAATGGCCCGAGCCTCCTTGGCAGCTAAGTGACCTCTTCCAGTCCCTGTTCAACTAGGATAAGAGCCAAGGATTTGAACTCAGGTCAAGTCTTCCAACCCCTAGGCTCAAAATTCTAGCTCTGTATACAACACTGCCTCTTGGCTAATCCATCCCATGGCCACCTCTGTACCATTGCAGCAAAAAATGTGGGAACAATACACTCATGCTAAATGTGGTGATACATGCTATAACTGCTGCTACTGGGAACGTGGAGACTGGTGGTTCATGTGAGCAGGGGAGTTTGGAACTGCAGCTGGGCTAACCTAATTGGGTGTCCATCTAAGTCAGACCCCACTATGATGAGTCCTGGAGAATTAGGGACCCATAAGAAGGTCATATGTCTCAAGTCAGAGAAGCAGATGGTCAAAGCTTCCATGCCATCAGTGGTGGGGTTGGTCTAGTGAGTGGCTGCAGCACTTCCAACCTGGGTGGGATAGGGAGACCCATTCTCAAAGGAAAAATACAGTTATAATGGAAGTAATTAGGAAAAATAGAAAAACAATTAAATTTAATAAGCTACATTTTTCTATTTGTCTTGCTTTAGGGGAAACAAATTTGCAAGTTGGGAACTGTCTTCGTCATGTGAACTATGTGTTCATCATGTATACTGCCTCCCTGCCCTTCATAGTTTCACTTGTTGATGGGGCGCTGTATTGATGGTTCCTGTGCTGATTTAATTAGAGGGTGCCAATTAGAATTAAAGCTAGTTGGGCTTGGTTACAAGTGTGAAGCAGTTCCTCTCTTGGGAATGAAAATGTTTTGCTTTCTTAGTCCTTGGAGAAAAACATACTTATAGTTGATTTTAGTGAGGCTATGGGTTAAATGTAGCATTCCCTTGGAAAATTGTACTATTAAACATCTTCTGGTCTAGAATCATTACCTCACAGTCTTGCCTCTCATACACAGAGTGCACAGGGCCCTCACCACCTTCACATTTGAACTGTCAATGTCAGTTGATGTACACACTGTCAGCCATGGTTATGTTGTGTTGTTTTGCTCGCCTGTACTTTGGGGTTGAAGGGAGGCTTGTACTGTGTGAGGCAATCACAGGGAAGCTATAAAGTATTTTGGTTTTTTTAAGCATCATTAAGGACTATGTTTAAAATAAAGTGCATAGAACTAACTAGAAGTCAGAAGATTTAGGTTCTAATCTCACCTCTTTCACATACTTAACATTTGACCCTAGGCAAGTCATCTAACTTCTCTGGGTGTCAGTTACCTCCCTCTTAAAATGGATATGTGTTCTCCCATGTAATCTATGGTTTTTGTGGCAATCAAATATGGTATGGTAGTACAGTGGATAGAGCATTGAACTTAGAGACCTGAGTTCAGATTTGCCTTAAATATATAGCTCTATGATGCTGGGAAGGTCCCTTCCTCTCTGTCTATCTCAGTTTCCTCCTCTGTGAAATGGGGATGATAATAATAGCTGCTACCTCCCAAGGTTGTTGGGAGGATCAAATGAGGTAATGTTTGGAAGTTCTTGGAAAGCCTTAAATTGCTACATTTTATTGTTCAGTTGTTTTTCCAGTAATGTCCAGTTCTTTATGACCCCATTTGAGGGTTTTCTTGACAGAGATATTTGAATGGTTTGTCATTTCTTTCTCTAGCTCATTTGACAGTTGAGGAAAGTAAGGCAAACAGAGTTAAATAACTTGCCCCCACTCACACAGTTAATTAGTGTTTGAGGTTGGATTAGAATTTAGGAAGATGAGTCTTTCCAATTCCAAGGCTGGCACTCTATCTATCCTATCGCCTAGCTGCCCCAAATTGCTAAACAGATGCTGATTATCATTATTATCTGAAAAGAATAATTATTAAGGGCTTTACAAATATAAAACATTATTATTATTATTGTTATTATTTCTTTATCTGTATTCTGTTTTGGTGATCTTCTTAAGATATCACTTACTCTAATTTTATAAGAGGAAAGACCTCCCCATTAGGCAGTTATATTCTAGTCTATTATTAAGTTATAAAAGGGCATGCTTTGGCTGACTAGTGAACTTTACAACCCAGCATGTGTTATCTTGTGAATCTTAATATCCCTAAGAGTTGAGCTGTTATTTGTTGACTGGATGGTCCTTGGAGTCTCTGAGGAGTCCAGTAATCCATCCAAAGTCACTCTGTGAGTCCAGCCAGTGGACCGGAGAGTAAAGTGCAGACCTTGTGAATCCTAATCCAATCCTCTGGGCTGTCAGCCATGCTGTTTACATTCAAAAGTGCCATCAAGAGGTAATTATCATAAAACATAAGCTCTAAGAAGTGAGAGTATGGTCCAAGGTTGAAATACCCTGCTTATATTACCTAGGCAGACTCCATTAGGAAAGCAGGTCTTAGCTTATCTACATAGGTGCAGCTGGGGTCTCATGTTTCCCCTCTGTCTTATCTCTTATGGAAATAAAAGTGGTTTTTTTTTTTTTGTTTCTAGCTTTTCCCATTTATGGATTGGTTTGTTTTTTCTTTTGCTTTTACAAGGTCATATGTATTTTTATGAAGGTAAAGATTATTCTAAAGAGCCAAGTAAAGAAGACAGGAAATCATTTGAGCAACTTGTGGATCTTCAGAAAAGCCTTTTGGATGAAATCAATCAAGAGGGGAGGGCACTCCGAAATAAAGGAAGTGTGAGTTCCCTCTGTTTTGATAAAGACTGAAGTCTTCTTAACTACAGTTTAGAAAAGAGAAAAACAGGATTCTGAAAATCGAAAATGAAGTGGGTGACAGGTTTTAGCTTTAATATATCTGTGAGAGAGAAATTGATTATCTTTATTTAAATGACTTTTTCCAAATGATTTTCCTCATTTTACTGGGAGAGCAGAGTTCCAATGATCCCAATGCTCCAGAGCATAATAAAAAAACCCCAAATCTGCAAAAATCCCCTTTGAGCACAAAAATTGCTATCATAAAAACTCTTGCTTCTTAAATCCATGAATTTTACTCAGACTGTCTGCTTTTGCTTTTCATACAGTTCTAACCAGCATGGCTATTAAATTTCCCAACCCAGAACAGGTTAGATGCAACATATTAGAAGGGAATAATATTTGAAGTCAAACACTATTAGCTTTGAAAAGAAGCAGCTGAAAGCAAGATAGAAGATATTTTAAAAATAGACATAAAAATTTAAAGCACCACATTCTGGTGCCCAATAACTCAGGTACAAACAGCTCACTGAACCCCAGTAGTTTCTAAGGAAAGATATTCCTTTATTATAACTGATGAGCAGAATGATACTATTGATTCCTCAATAAAAGATTAAATTATATTCAGTTACCTTAAATAGTCAAGAAATGGCATAATATGTTGAAGAAATTTTCCAATAAAAATAGTTAAAATTAAAAGATTTCAGGTGTTAAAAGGTAAGCTTCAGTCATCTAGAAAATCCCCTTCTATTAAATGCCTCATTGCTCAATTTTGTGAGATCAGTGAGGTATCACTATACTATCTTTGCTGCTGTTTTGACTGAATTTAACATTTTGGATACAGAGAATCCTGTTCACAATAGCCCAGTAACAACCAGACATAATTGTCATAGTTGTGGTACCCATCTGTCATATGTATTTATAGTTAATATCCTCTAGGATCTCTATTCCTCATTTCCCATTCATTATACACTAGAGGAGACGGAGTCAAAGCCATTGATTTTAAAGATAGGAGAGATTCCTGTGGGGTATGGGCAATTCCTTAGGTACCTGCCATGGTAAATAACCACTGGTCTGTTTTCATCCTCATGTTTAGGTTCTCATCCCAGGACTTTTGGAAGCACCTTCCAAAAGAAAGCGCATCTTGAGCCCGGAAGAACTAGAGGAGAGACGGAAGAAAAGACAAGAGGCTGCGGCTAAGAAAGCGAGGTTGATAGAAGAGAAGAAAAAAAAAAAGGAAGAGGCCCAGCATAAGAAAAAGTATGCAGGTGTCCCGCAACAGACTCATAGTCAGGCTCGCTGTGCTCTGCTGTTAGAAGAGAGTGCCATGATAATGAGAATGATTTGTAGAGGACGAAGCATGTAGATTATTTTAGCTGCCATCCTGCTTGAGGAAGAGAGATTGAAAAAAGTGCATTAAAAGAGACAAAGGCAGGAACACCCTATTTAAGCTCTTGGTCCTAGATGGTGGAGGAATTTGCCTAGGGATTGGGTTCTATTGTATTCACCCAAGAGTAAATGACTATGCTATTTGTTCCAATTTTAAAGGTGCTGGAAACATCTATGATGCTTTGGGGCCCCATTTGGTAGTAGGATAAGTGATTTCTTAAAGGTTGAGCCAAAAATAACTCTCAGAATCCCGTCTGCTTCAGCAAAATGGCCCAAGTGCGTGGGGGATGCTTGGCGCATCCTGCTGAAGCAGACAGATTCAAAGATTGTGTTGGTAATTTCCTGACAAAAAGAAGTGAAAGAAATTTATATAAACAGCCTTTTCTTCAGGTATGTTTTTAAAGATCAATGAGAAATAGAGATGGTAGGCAACATCAAAAGATGAATCATTTGGCTATTAGACATATCAGTATTATTTCTTATTTTACTTACTTGCAGGCAGACAATAAGAAATATTCTTTATCTGTCCAGGTTTCAACAATTGTCAGACTTCATTTGTGTTTGGCATTTATTATTAGTGAAAGAAGTGCGAAACAGGCCCAAAGGGAAAAACATGTCAGGGATTTAATTTGCTCTTTTCTTTCATGGATTTGTTTTAGGATGGCATGGTGGGAGTCAAACAATTACCAGTCATCCTCCTTGCCCTCTGAGGAAAGTGAAGCAGATGAAGCCGAAGAAGGAAATGATGAGAGCGATGTTGAATTCAGTTATGAAGACCAAGACCTGATGTCAATCAATTATGTTAGTGGGGACGTCACCCACCCCCAGGCTGGAGCTGAGGATGCCATTATTGTTCACTGCGTAGGTAGGAAGAACCAGGATGGGTGAGCCCCCTTTTGAGTAAAATGCTCATTACGTTTTTCAGATGAGTGAAAAAAGATGGAACATTTTTGGGAATGGATTGGTTGTTCAAATTGAATTATTATAAGATCTTTACCCCATCCTGCTACCACTCACTCAGATTCCTAATTGGGAAAGGAGGTGCCTGATTAGATAATAATTAAATAATAATATGGGATTAGAATACCAAAACCTAAGTACCACTTATTGATTTGGAATTGCCCCAAGTTGACCTTCTGGATAGAAATTCCCAGATTCTCTCTTAGCCAGTCAGGTCTTCTGGTCAAAGGCAAATTTTAATATTGTAACAAGGCTTTCCTTATTGATTTATAAGAAACTATACCCTTTCTTGCTCATAGAAGGCCCAGGGAGATAGAAACCCTTACAAGATGTTGTTATAGTCTTTTCCAAAGTCACTTATTTCACAGGGGGATTTTGAAATACTGGTTTCCAGATGTATCTGTCAAGAGCTTAAGTTTAAACATTGGATGAGAAACAACCTCAACATCCATAGGAGATCATGTCTCTTTTTGAAAGGGAAGGACTTTCTTACCTATTAGAAATGAAATTATTTGACTTCATTTCCCTTTAATAACCAGTCATTCTCTTTCCCCCATCAGATGATTCTGGACGCTGGGGCAGAGGGGGTTTGTTTACTGCCTTAGAAGTTCGATCAGCTGAACCAAGGAAAATATATGAAATGGCAGGGAGGATGAAGGGTAAGAAATAAAGAAAAAAGAACCAAATGTACAGTAAAGCAGAAGGGGCCGGGCCCCCCAGGAGACAACTTGCTGTCCTGGTGGAAAGAATACTGAAATGGTGTTAGGGAATCAAGAAATCTCCCAGGTTATAGTCCTAGTTCCAGGCCTTGGACCTTTTCATCACTGTGTCCTCATCTGTAAAATGGGGATGATCCTACTACTTCACAAGACTCTCATGACACCTGGAATCAGAGTTGATTTGAAAATGCTTTGAAAAGTATAAAGACCAAATACATGTGGTAGTCAGGAAGAGAATAAGATTGGGAAGGGTCTTGAATTCTAGACTGGAGACTTTGGGCTCTAATTGGTAGGCATTTTGGTCAGAAGATTTATGAGTGGATCTGTGCATAGCAGTAAATGAAGGAAAGGTGACTGGAATCAATTAGGATTCTGTTGCAATAGTTTCAGGCAAATGGTTGTATGGGCCTTGGCTACTGAATGAGAAAGGAGGAATGAAAGGTAAAAACCCAAGGATTTAAGCATATGGGAAAGCATGAATGAACAGTGCTGTCAGTGACAGATGGGGGGGTTAAAAGGAAAAGCAGATTTGGGGGAAGGAGGACAAGTTGATTTTGGGATGGATTAAGTTTGGGACATTGTCAGGAAATCCAGGTAGAAGTAAGTGTCCAGTTAGTGGTTGACACTGTGGGTCTCGAAGTTTAGTTCTGGAGGCATCTATGTAGAGATGGTAAGTGCCAGAGTGGGGAGCCAGTGAGTTATCAGAAGTGTAGAGACCTGTGAGGGGGGAAGGGGTCACATTAGGGTTGAACCTGTGGGAATGCCTGCATAAAAAAGGTGAGAAAAGGGGCCAGGACCACCTTTGTGCTAAGCACTGTTCGGGATACAAAAAAGCATAGGGCACAAATGATCCCTAGTGAGCACAGGCAGTTTAGAAACCAAGACATGCAAATATAAAAACTAAATTACCCCAAAAGAAAGGTCTTCCACTGAGTATCAGGAGAATGGCTTCCATGGTTCTATGTAAGGAGACATTACACTTTGGACTGGACTGGAGCAGTGAGGGAAGATGAGGCCTTTGGGATAGTCAACCAAGGTGGAAGATGCTGTAGGTAGTGGAATGGTATAGATTGAGGCAGAGAATATGGGCAGAGCAATCTGACTGGTCCAAAGGAAGCCCTTTGTGGGCACTAGAATAACAGGAGAAGTAAATTTGGCTCAAACTGTGGAGGGCCTTCATTGCTAATCTGAGTTCTGTGAGTGTTATCCTCAGGGCAAAGGACTGATTTGAAAGTGGGGTCCCACTCAAAAAGGTGCCACTTGTTGACTAGAAAATCACACATAACATTTTCTATGTAGTACTATTTATTTATTTTTTTACTTTGTTAGACATTTCCCAATTACATTTTAATCTGGTTCAGTCTCTACTGGGAATTTTGGGGTGAGTTTGGCACCTACTTTAAAACATTTATGCAGCATGGATTGCTGGTGTAGAGACCAGTGGAAAAAAGACCAATTAAGAGATTAAGAGAACAATCTTAAAAGCGACAGTGGGACTAGGAAGGTGTGGAAGGTAGGAGACATTCTGAAAGAAGACCTGACAGAACTTGGGCGTTTATTGGATGTGAGAGTGGAAAGCTTGAAGGAAGAATCAAATGCTAAAGGATCTTATGTGCAGAATTGTTTCCTATTCCAATGACTAATTCAGAGAATTTAATGCTCTATAGTTTATTTCTTTCTCTGTTCTGATCACAGATCTGAGTCTGGGAGGGGTCCTTTTATTCCCTATCGATGACAAGGAATCCAGAAACATAGGACAGGACTTGGTAAGTATTCTCTCTCTCTTCTCTTACTTTTTAATTTTGGGGACCAATATAGAGTTCTGGGGAAATTTGGAGGACTCTCATAAAATATGTTGTCAAAGCTTGGTTTTAAGTGATTAAAATTAAAAATGCTATCAAGATGTTATTTTTCCAATCAGAGTAACCAATACCAGTCTGATTCTCCCCTTTATCTTAGGGGAGGTGTGAGCATAGTAAAAACATACTACCCATTACTTACCCTGCTACACCCTGAGAGTCTAACCTTTGAGCCTGAAATGAGAATTTTCCTCTCATCCACCATTTATAGTTCTTGGGATGTATTTTTAATCATCTTTTTATCTCACTCCAGGACCTTTGGTCACAGTCTCACTCACTTAAAGAAACTTTAAACTAGTTTTTATTTACTCAGAGAAATCATTTGATCAGTAAGCATTTATTAAATGCTTACCGTGTGCTGAGAGCTATATTAAGCAAGGAATACAGAGAAAAAAGCAAAAATACAGTCCCTTGCCCTCAAGGACTTTTTTTCAAGCAAAATAATTTCCTTTATTGACTCTGACCCCCTATCTCTACTGTAGGACCTTTAAGACTATTTTTAAAATCATCTTTTCCACTTACTTGTCATGTGAAATGAAAGCACTAGATCTCAAACTGTATAATTAGTCCTCAAGAAAGTCTGCTCTTTAATTGGTTCTTTTTTAAAAAAAATTATTTAGTATTTTATTTTCCCCCAGTTACATGTAAAAATAAATTTATTAACATTTGTCTTTAAAACTTTGAGTTCCAAATTTCCTCACTTTCTCCTCACCCCCCTCATTGAGAAGGCAAGTAATTGTATATGTTATACATGTGTAGTCAGAAAATATATTTCCATATTAGTCAGTCATGTTGTGAAAGAAAACATAGACCAAAAAGCCCTCAATGAAAATAAAGTAAAAAAGCATACTTCACTCTATATTCAGACATGTCATTTCTCTAGTGGGGGGATAGAGTTTTTCATCTTAAGTCCTTCAGAGATGATTGGATCCTTTATTGTTGAGAATGTTCAAGTCATTCATAGCTCATACTCTCACACTATTATGGTTACTTTGTACACAGGACACTTCACTTTTCATCAGTTTACGTGAGTCCTTCCAGGCTTTTCCAAGAGCGTCCTGCCATCTTTTCTTATAGTAGGATAGTTTTCCATCAACAGTCACACAGCACATTTTGTTCATCATTCCAATTGATGGGCATGCCCTCAATTCCCAGTTCTTTGTCACTAGAAAAGAGCTGCTTTAAATATTTTTATACATCTAGGTCTTTTTTTTTTTAAATTTTAATCTCTTTTTGGATACAGATCTAGCAGGGGTTGTGCATGGTCTTATAGCTCTTTGGGCATAGTTCCAAATTATTCTTAAGAACGATTGAATCAATTCGCAACTTCACCAACAATGATTAATGTCTCATTTTTCTGACATCTCCTCTAATATTGTTTATTTTTCTTTTCTCTCCTATTAGCCAATCTAATAAGTATGAGGTAGTATCTTGGTATTGGGTTTTTTTTACATTCAATTAAATATTTTATTTATTTTGAGTTTTACAATTTCCCCCCCAATCTTACTTCCCTCCCCTCCACGCCCCCACAAAAAGCAGTTTGTCAGTCTTTACATTGTTTCCATGTTGTACATTTATCCAAATTGAGTGTGATGAGAGAGATCATATCCTTAAGGAAGAAACATAAAGTATAAGAGATAACAAGATCAGACAATAAGATATCAGGTTTTTTTTTCTAAATTAAAGGGAATAGTTCTTGAACTTTGTTCAAACTCCATGGCTCTTTATCTGGATACAGATGGTATTCTCCATTGCAGATAGCCCCAAATTGTCCCTGATTGTTGCACTGATGGAATGAGCGAGTCCATCAAGGTTGATCATCACTCCCATGTTGCTGTTAGGGTGTACAGTGTTTTTCTGGTTCTACTCATCTCACACAGCATCAGTTCATGCAAATCCCTCCAGGCTTCCCTGAAATCCTGTATGTATGTTCCATGACATACATATACTACAGTTTGCTAAGACATCCCTCAATTGAAGGACATTTACTTGATGTCCAATTCTTTTCCACCACAAACAGGGCTGCTATGAATATTTTTGTACAAGTGATGTTTTTACCCTTTTTCATCATCTCTTCAGGGTATAGACCCAGTAGTGGTATTGCTGGATCAAAGGGTGTGCACATTTGGTGTAGTTCCAGATTTCTCTCCAGAAAGGTTGGATGAGTTCACAGCTCCACTAACAATGTAATAGTGTCCCAGATTTACCATAACCCTTCCAACAATGATCCTTATCCTTTCTGGTCAGTCTGAGAGGTGTGAGGTGGTACTTCAGAGAAGCTTTAATTTGCATTTCTCTAATAAGTAATGATTTAGAGCAATTTTTCATATGACTATGGATTGCTTTGATCTCCTCATCTGTAAATTGCCTTTGCATATCCTTTGACCATTTGTCAACTGGGGAATGGTTTTTCTTTTTTTTTAAATATGACTCAGTTCTCTGTATATTTTGGAAATGAGTCCTTTGTCAGAAATATTAGTTGTAAAGATTGTTTCCCAGTTTACATTTCTTTTGATCTTGGTTACAGTGGTTTTGTCTGTGCAAAAGGTTTTTAATTTAATGTAATTGAAATCATCTAGTTTGTTTTTAGTGATGTTCTTCACCTCTTCCTCAGTCATAAACTGCTTCCCTTTCCATAGAGCTGACAGGTAAACTAGTCCTTGATGTTCTAATTTGCTTATAGTATTGTTTTTTATGTCTAAATCCTGTATCCATTTGGATTTTATCTTGTTATAGGGTGTGAGGTATTGGTCTAATTTAAGTTTCTTCCATACTAACTTTCAATTTTCCCAGCAGTTTTTTATCAAAGAGAGAGTTTTTATCCCAATAGCTGGACTCTTTGGGTTTATCAAACAGCAGATTACTATAATCGTTTCCTGCTATTGCACCTAGTCTATTCCACTGGTCCACCACTCTATTTCTTAGCCAATACTGGACCATTTTGATTTAGATTGGGTAGGGCTAAGCTCCCTTCTTTTGCACTTTTTTTTTTATTAAATCCCTAGAAATTCTTGACTTTTTATTTCTCCATATGAATTTACTTACAACTTTTTCTAACTCATTAAAGTAATTTTTTGGAATTTTGATTGGTAGGGCATGAAACAGTTTAGTTTTGGTAGAATTGTCATTTTTATTATATTAGCTCTACCTATCCATGAATAGTTGATATTTGCCCAGTTATTTTAATATGATTTAATTTGTATGAGAAGTGTTTTAAAATTGTTTTCAAAAAGTTTCTGAGTCTGCCTTGGCAAATGTCCCAGGTATTTTATTTATTATTGTCTGAGGTTACTTTGAATGGGATTTCTCTTTCTACCTCTTTCTGCTATATCTTGCTACTCATATATAGAAAAGTTGAGGATTTATGAGGGTTTATTTTACATCCTACAGCTTTGCTAAAATTGCTAATAGTTTCCAGTTGTTTTTTTGGATGATTTCTTGGGATTCTCTAGGTATACCATCATGTCATCTGCAAAGAGTGAGAGTTTTGTCTCCTCCTTCCCAATTCTAATGCCTTCAATTTCTTTTTCTTCTCTTATTGCTGAAGCTAATATTTCTAATACGATATTGAATAGTAGTGGTGATAATGGACATCCTTGTTTCACCCCAATCTTATTGGAAGTGCCTCTAGTCTCTCTCCATTGAATATAATGCTTGTTGATGGTTTCAGATAGATACTGCTAATTATTCTAAGGAACAGTCCCATTTTTTCCTAGTGTTTTTAGTAGGAATGGGTACTGTATTTTGTCAAAAGCTCTTTCAGCATCTATTGATATGATCATATAATTTCTGATAGTTTTGTTGTTGATATAATTGATTATACTAACAGTTTTCCTAATATTGAACCAACCCTGCATTCCTGGGATAAATCCTACTTGATCATAATGTATTATCCCAGTGATAACTTGTTGTAATCGTTTTGCTAAGATTTTATTTAGGATTTTTACATCTATATTCATCAGGGGAATAAGTCTATAATTTTCCTTCTCTGTTTTAACTCTTCCTGGTTTAGGTATCAGCACCATATCGGTTTCATAGAAAGAGTTAGGTAGAGTTCCATCTTCCCCTATTTTTCCAAAGAGTTTATATAGAATTGGAACCAATTGTTCCTTAGATGTTTGGTAGAATTCACTTGTGACTCCATCAGGGCCCTGTTGATTTTTTCTTAGGGAGTTCAGTGATGGCTTGTTGAATTTCTTTTTCTGAGATAAGGTTGTTTAGGTATTTAATTTCCTCTTCATTTAACCATTTAACTTATATTTTTGTAAATATTCATCCATTTCTTAGATTGTCACATTTATTGGCATAGAGTTGGGCAAAATAATTCCAAATTATTACTTGAATTTCCTCCTCATTGGTGGTGAGTTCACCTTTTTCATTATGATACTAGCAATTTGGTTTTCTTCTTTCTTTCTTTTTTTCTTTTTTTCTTTTTTTTTAGTTTTTTTTGCAAGGCAATACGGTTAAGTGGCTTGTACAGGGCCACACAGCTAGGTAATTATTAAGTGTCTGAGGCTGGATTTGAACTCAAGTACTCCTGACTCCAGGGTGGGTGGTCTTATCCACTGAGCCACCTAGCTGCCCCCTCTTTCTTTTTTTTTAATCAAATTGACCAGAGGTTTATCAATTTTATTGGTTTTTTCATAAAACTAACTTTTGGTTTTATTTATTAATTCAGTAGGTTTTTTTTTTTGCTTTCAATTTTATTAATTTCTCCTTTACCTTTAGAATTTCCAATTTAATATTCAATTGGGGATTTAATTAATTTGTCCTTTAATTTTTTAGTTATATATTTAGTTCATTGATTTCCTTTTTTCTCTAATTTATTCATGTAAGCATTTAAAGATATAATATATCCCCTGACAGCCGCTTTGAGTGAATTCCATAGGTTTTTGTATGTTGTTTCATTATTGTCATTATTTAGAATAAAATGATTAATTCTTTCTATAATGTTTTTTGATCCACTTGTTCTTTAAAATGAGGTTATTCAGTTTCCAATTGGTTCTGGGTCTATATCTCCCGGGCCCCATATTGCATATGACTTTTATTGCATTGTGTTCTGAGAAAGATGTATTCACTATTTCTGCCTTTCTGTAGTTGATCATTAGGCTTTTATGTTCTAGTACATGGTCAATTTTTGTATCTGTTCCATGTACTGCAGAGAAAAAGGTATATTCCTTTCTATCCCCATTCAGTTTCCTCCATAAGTATACCATATCTAGTTTTTCTAGCAATCTATTTACCTCCTTAACTTCTTTCTTGTTTATTTTATGATTCTATTTATCTAGATCTGAGAATGGGAGGTTGAGGTCTCCCACTAGTAGAGTTTTGCAGTCTACGTCTTCCTGTAGTTCTTTCAGCTTCTCCTCTAATAATTTGGATGCTATACCATTGGGTGCACATATATTCAGTATTGAAATCACTATTGTCTATGTACCTTTTAGGTACCATAGTTTCCTTCCTTATCTCTTCTAATGCTATCTATTTTTGCAGCTGCTTTGTCTGAGATAAGGATTGCTACCCCTGCTTTTTTCACTTCAGCTGAAGCAAAATATATTTTGCTCCAACCTTTTACCTTTACTCTATATGTATCTCTCTGCTTCAGATGAGTTTTTTGTAAGGAGCATATTGTAGCATTCTGGTTTTTAATCCACTTTGCACTCTGCTATTTGCTTACATTTTAAGAGAGAGTTCATCCCATTCACATTCAAAGTTATAATTACTAATTCTTTATTGCCCTCCATGCTATCTTCCCTCTGTTTGTATTTTTCCCCTTCCCCCCTTTACCCATTTTCCCCAGTATTTTGTTTCTGAATACCACCCCTTCAGTGTGTTTGCCCTCCTGTATCTACCCCTCCCCTTTCTTTCTCCATTTCCCTTTTCCCTTCCCTTCCTTTTATTAGTTCCTGTTTTTTCTCCCTCTCCCTTTCTCCGTTCCCCCTCCCCTATTCCCCTTTTAATACTTAATACTTGAAAGATTAGATTTTTTTAAGTTAATTGAGTATGTGTTTAAGTTGACTTTAAGCCAAGTTGAGAAGAAGATTCAGGTGTTTCTCATCTCCTCCCTTCTTCCCTTCTATTACCATAGGTATTTTGTACCTCTTAGTGTAATGAGATTTACCCCCATTCAATCGCCTCTCTCCTCCCGTCTCCTTCCTGTCCCTCTTTTTAAGGAGGAGGTCTTTTTAAATCATTCTATCTGAGTCACAGAAAATTCTGAGTATCCATCACTTCTAGCTAAGTACCTTCTATCTTATAGAGTTACAATTATTGGGAGTTATTAGTCTTTCTCCCAAATAGGGTTAAAAAATATGGAATGCTTCACGAATTTGTGTGGGCCATGATAATCTTCCCTGTATCGTTCCAATTTTAGTATATGTGCTGCCGAAGTGAGCACTCAGTATTGTTTTAATTTACATTTAGGAGTCTGTACTCTAATGAGGAAGGTAACATGTAAATAACTAGGTACATACTAGATAGTGAATAGATGGAAGGTCATCTCAAAGAAGTCATCTCATCTCAATTGGAAGGAAGGGGAAGGGCAGATATATGGAGAAAGCCCCCCACTGAAGACAGGGTTTGAGCTAAGTCTTAAACCAGAAATGAGGCTGGAGTTATCCCAGATATCGGGGACCTATTGCACTGGAGAGACATATGAGAGAGATGGTAAATAAAGCAATCTTGCTGGATCTTAGAATACAAAGAGGGGACTGAAGTGTAAGAAGACTGGAAAGGTAGGAATGGGCCAGGTCAAAAAATGCTTTAAATATCAAATAGAAGCATTGTAAATAAGAGGCAATCCTTTGAGGACTTGGAGGAATACAAGAAGTCCACTGAGAGAAGGGAGACATGATCAGATCCAAAAGCACCTTTTTTGGCTGAGTGGAAGATGGATTTGAGTGGGAGAGATTTGAGGTCAGGAAATGAGTCTAGAGGTAATGAGGATCTGCACTATTGTATTGGCATTGTGAGGGGAGATTTATAAGGAATTTACAGGGGAGATGCTGTGAAGGGAGGATTGACAGGTGGAGTGGCTATGTGAGGTGAATGAGAAGTCTGAAGAGAACCCTGAGGTTGCAGGCCTGGGTGACTTGGAGGATGGGGGTGCCCTAGTAATATTAGGGAAGTTCAGAAGAGGAAGGATTTGGGGGAGAAAGACTCTTCTGGATATGTTGAGTTTGAGATGCCTATGGAACATCCAGTATAAGATGTCCCAAAGGCAGTTGTAGAGAGCTGAGGGATGATAACTGAACCCACTGGAGCTGATGAGATCACCAAGAGAAGTAATATGGAATGAAAAGAGAAGATAGGCTAGGACAGAGCCTGGGGGCATGATCTGGAAAAGGATCCAGAGCAGCAGAGGAAGATGAGGAGGAGAGGTCCAGGTAGGAAGACAACCAGGAAAACACAGGATCGCGAAGAGAGATTCCAGGTAGAGATGGCAATCAACAGTGCTAGCACTGACCCTGGAAATCTGCCAGCCTGGCTCAAGGAGTCAGCTTTCTTGGTTTTGAAGGCCTGGTGGCTATCACCTTAAGCTGTTCCCAGGAGATAGAGCAGGAATGGTCCCAGGACCAGTGGGGGGTTTATCTGGGCCACCATGGGCCCGTTCTGTGTCTTTACCCTCTGCAAGCATCATGCATGGGCAGGCCACTGAGAGAGTGATGCTGCCTGCATATTGACGGTACCTCCCTTGAATAGAGTAGTCTCTGTTAGGTGGCCTGGAGTATGCAGAGCTGTTCCTGCTTCTTTAGTGGTTATCCTGAAAGGTGGGGGCAGGGGTGATCCCAGGGAAGGAGGGGTGATGAACAGAGCATTTGGAATCTCCTGAAGCAACCAAAGCAAACTCACGGGCAGCCAGCAACCTGGAATCAAGTGTTGGGTCTCTGGGCTTTTCTATCTAGTTGGCATTGATTGTGGCTCAGCACCGGGACCGCTCCAATGCTTTGTCTGGTATCAAGATGGCAGCGCTAGAAGAGGGTTTGAAAAAGATATCTTCAGCTGCCAGGAAAAAGAAGGGTAAGTGTGATTGGGTTGGTGTTTTAAGAACATCGACATTTCTGTTCTCTGAATAATGCAGACTATAAAAGCCCCTCCCCTCATTCTTGGCAGGATGGACTCCTGGTGCCTGGGGATGAACCAAAGTCAACATAGCAACATAATGCCAAGGGGCTTTCATGTTCATTGTCTCATGAGCCTCAGAACAACCCTTTAAAAATGCTTTTATCCCCATATGTCAAAGAGAAAACTGAGGCACAGAGATTAATTGTGTCACCAAGGTCACATATCAAGTTACTGACAAAACCAGAGTTAGAATCCCAGGCTCTTGATTTTAACCTAGTTTGTTTTTTTGTGGGGGATTTTTTCTCCTCTGATATCAGCGCTTCTTCTTGAAGCAAATTTTCCACAGTTAAAAAATTTTAGGAACTTTGAGCCATTTTGCAGTAGTGGAGGGTGGGCCAGATTTTCTGTAACTCATTTGCAGGTACTGGAGACATTAAACTGAGCATTAATTTGACCACACAAAAAAGTATGTGATAGAATGATAGTAATGTATATATTAAGCTGGATGGCAAATCTTTGAAGGAAACTCTTGAACTAATTAAATCTGACTTCTGTGGATGCATCTCTCACTGTTGGTTGAGTTGATTGACTCAAAAGGACTGTGCATCTAGAGTTAACATCTCCAACTTCATTTCTGCAGAGCATTGGGTTTCCATCGCATATAGATTTATTTCTAGGTTCAGAGAATCCACCTGGATTTGGTAAAACAGCATGATTTCCCCCATTAAACTTCCAGAATGTTAGAGGAGTCACCTATATGAGAGGATCTGTTCCTCATGGACTTGAATGAAGCACCTGGTGACTGTGTACATAAACACCTGTCCACAGGAAATCAGAGAGTGACCTGAGTGTGGTTAAGTTTCCCCTCTGCTTTAGACTGCATGTCCATTAGTTAACTTAAGATGAATTGGTTTATTCAGATTTATTTATTCTTTTATAGCCAGTGTCCATCTTCCACGCATTGGACATGCTACTAAAGGGTTTAACTGGTATGGGACTGAGCGCCTCATACGGAAACATTTAGCAGCTAAAGGTGTCTCAACATATGTGTATCCTTTCACTTTATCATTATAAGTACTTGTTTTTCAGGGAGAAAAAAAAGTGTCATTTAATTGCTAAACATAATGCAAATGATTTCTATTGAAGGAGATGATAGAGTATGCATATTTGTTAAAAAAAAGTCAGCGAAATTATATATTGTGTCAGTACCTAAACAATGGCCTACAAATTAAAATTGAATTTGAGATACTCTAGAGAAGCAGCCATTTGTGGTTCCTCTTTAGGCTCATTCCCACTGAGTCTTTCTGTGATTTCTGCAGCTGAGTTGGTCACCCCAAAATTGCAGCTGGGTCAAGGTGAAGAATGCTGCATTTGAAGATGTGGTTCTAAACTGAATCATCTTCTAATTCTTCAGAGAGAAAAAGCAGAAAGCATCTTCTGATTTGGAAATATGTGGGTCAGTTTACTCAAGCCCCTCTAGGGATAAACAACTAAGCCAAAGGAAGATTTGGTTGTGGGGTGAGGGGAGACAGGGGTTCAGTGAGGGGGACTTAAACCAGCTTTCTTCATTTGATCCATCTTGGACTTGAAGTTTTGGAGACATTAACATTATGTTTTCGAAATGTAAAGTTGGCAGAGTGAGTTTTATATTGGAGGATAAAGACTTACTTTATTATACTAGATTTAAAAGAGAAAGGAATTATGACAGCTGATATTCATGTCTCCTAAACTGTTGCAGTTGAGTCATTCATTTTCTGACTGTGGCCCATCAGGAGTTTTCTTGGCAAAGTTTTTGGAAGGTTTTGCCATTCCCTTCTCCAGCTCATTTTACAGATAAGGAAACTAAGGAAGACAGCATTAAGTGACTTGCCCAGGATCATACAGTTTGATTGACAGGCTATATTCCATTGCCTCAATCCAATATTAAGGAGCAAAGAGTTCTCTCCAACTAATATTGTAAAGATAGAAGAGAGATCTGATCCAACTCCTACAAAAATTCAGAGTATACAGAGGATAGTGAAACCATTAGAAAACATAGCAGAGATTCACCTCCCTTCAGCTCACCATACAAATGATTTCAGTGCATAAGATGGGTTTTAAAGGCCTTTCTACATGAGGGATTGCAACTCCTCCATAGTATCTAAGAGCTGCCACTGCCCCAAATCTGTCATTCCCACAGCCCCAGCCTTGTGATGAGCTTTTCTGCCCATAGCTCTGTCCTTAGGTGACAGACATATGATCTGTCACTGGAACTGTTCTCCACTCCTTTCCAGCTTGGTGACCCTTGCCAGAACTTGGAGGGTTTAAGAATGAAACCTCAGAATGTAATTTAATATATAATAGTAGTAATACGTACTGCTAATAGATGCTAATAATCTTTATGATATGTTAAACTAAAAGACAAATGAAGAGGAGTCCTCATTTTGGAGAGGGTTCTAGAATTTCATACCTAAAGCACTGATTGGTTTTGTTATATTCTTATGTTTTTGTGGCATTTCTTCCTTGACATCCTTTATCAGATATTATTTTCCTAGGAATAAAGCCCTTTCTACTTACTCACAACAGTCTGCATCGTCCACAAGGCCTGTAGTACCATGATAACTTGCTGAAATTCCTAGGTCTCTTTCTGAAAAAAATAAGAAATTACTCCCTGTCTGGCGCTGCTGAAGATTATTTCCAGAAGAAATCAAAATTAGTTGGACTGTTGAAATAGTTTATTTCCGTTGTTTCTGTCTGACTTTGTTTTTGTAATGCAGAAGTGCACAGCCAATTAGGGGAAAACCATGTTGGCAATTAGCTAGAGGCCCATATACAATATATCATTTCCATAAACATTTGTGATAATTTTGCTACTTTAAAGTTGCCCTTGGCTTTTTTTTTAACCTCCTTTCTGGTGATTTTCCCATCCATTGCTGTAATTTCCTCAGAGAGACAAAGGTAGAGAAAGAAGTTGTAGGAGATGGGAAAGACATTGAGTGCCATTTTGATGGCTTCCTCTGCTTCTTGGTCATCCTGCTCAGGTGATGCTGACACAGAGTTCTTCCGTTGCCCACCTTTCCCTTTCCAGTTATTTCTACCCATGCATCTGTCACCAGACGTCCCCCGAACAATCTGGTATCTGACAACTCCATAAGGCCCCTGGTCATTGAGTGATTTTTAAATATTGAGACAGATACACACAAATACTAATGTGAACCTGAATCCACCAAAAGAAGCAGACAGACCAAGGAAGGTGATGCTCCTGTCTTGATTTGCCCTGGTCAGGTCATATCTGGAGTCTCATGTTCTGTTCTGAGCCCCATAATTTAGGGAAGAACTTAGGCTAGATGAAGAGTGAGGCCAAGATAGTGACACCACTGGATCATTTGAAGGAAATGGGGGGTGTCAACTCTAGAGGCTTCAAACTGGATCTTTTTGGCCCCAGAGGGCAAAAGTAGGGACAGTAGTTGGAACTCACAGGAAAATATGAGACATGATGTAAATCAAATCTTCCCGAAGCAAATGGACTGCCTCTGGATATCATGGATTTCCCTCTCCCTGGAGGTCTTTAAGCAGAGACTCCTTGACCACTTCTAAAGAATGTTGTAGACAAGATATTCCTGTTTAGGTTGGGGTTGGACTAAATAGTCTCTGGGGCTTCTTTCCAAATCTGAGATTCTGTGAAAAATTACAAAGTCGGAACAGCTAGGTGATGTAATGGATAGAGCACCAGCCCTGGAGTCAGGAGGACCTGAGTTCAAATCTGGCCTCAGACACTTAGCACCTAGCTTTGTGACCTTGGACAAGTCACTTAACCCCATTGCCTTACAAAAATAAAAACCAAAAAAAAAAGAAGAATAAAAAAAAATTTTACAAAGTCTGAGAAAAGATTTTGGTGAAAGGTAAGGCATAGTTAAAGAGGCAAGAATACAAGATGAGGCTGACCAGCTCTTTCCCATGCTCTCCAGTGTGTCTCCTTGAGACTTGCCAACGAATTAGAGAATTTTACATGGCTTTAGCAGCCAAAGGGATGATAGTAGTAAATCTAAATACTGAAATTTCCTGGGGGAATTTCAGCAGCAGAGATGGT
This sequence comes from Macrotis lagotis, assembly GCF_037893015.1. Classification (NCBI taxonomy): domain Eukaryota; kingdom Metazoa; phylum Chordata; class Mammalia; order Peramelemorphia; family Peramelidae; genus Macrotis; species Macrotis lagotis. Next base: position 226,273,633 of record NC_133662.1, read on the forward strand.
GGTGTTGGTGGAATGGGATAAAGGTATGGTGGTGAGTGTTGATGAATAAAAGGTCTGCCCTAAGGGATCTTTTCTGTGTTCTGGCCTGGAATTATTGTGGTCCTGACCAACAAAGGAACTGGAAATATATTGATTAGCCCTAGGCATGTTGGTACTTTATGTCATAAAAGAACACTTAAATGAACTTTAAGAAGAAACTAGCAGCAAAAGATGGTCCCAGGAGACAGTAGCAATTCATCCAAGAAGGAGTCTGCAGGCAACTCTGGAGAAACAGGAGGCCACATTGTAGGTTTAAAGTGGTTTGTCACTGAGGTAAAAGTGGAAGCCCTCCCTGCAAACCTTTCTTAGAAAAGGGATTTGATTCTTCCCTGGAAGCTCCTGCAATTCAGCCCTGAATGACTACCCAGGATAAGAAGCTAGTGAGAATGGCCTCCAAGGAATTGGCTTCAGATGTGTCTCTCTTCCTGTCTGCCCCCATTTCTAGTCACCTTCCACCCTGAAGTCCTCAAGGCAACAATTCTCTGATCCTTTGTGAGTGAGCCTGAATCCATCCTTCCCCAGGCCACATAAGATATACAACAATGACTGCACCCTCCATGACCATTGAGCACTCAAGCCTCAGACCTTCTACCATCAGGACTAGACCCTTTTTTGGAATCTTTCCTAAATGCAGAGCCTCCAATATCAGACTTCCTGCTGTTGAGACTTCATTCAATAGGAGGACCTCTGACATGTGGCCCCACCAGGTACAGAGCACATGTTCAGGTATATATTCTATGTGTGTGACCTCTCACTACCTTGAGATGAGTTCTGTTGAGAGAATAGGGAGAATTGAATGATCACATTCTTAGAAACTGATGAAAATGGAAGCTAATGATATCACTCAAAAGGATCCCAGAGAGAGAAGAATTTAAACAAAAAAGACCCAGGTCAGAACATAGGGATTATTCCTTTTATTCTTTTCATTCCCTAACTCGGGGTCAGGGTGGGCATTGTCCTTGCTCCTCTCTGATGTTTACAGATCATTTTATTACTATTCCTTAATAAATTTTCACTTTTGAAGTCTTATCATCCTCTCCCCACCCTTGCAGCTATGACCCACATCTGTTCTTTGGTTATGTCCATCCTTTGTGCCACATCCCCTAAAGACAACCTTGGGGTCTTCCATTTCCTTTGGATTATATCTAATATTTTAAGCACACAGTGTCTCAAGCCAATGACCTTTTCTATGACTTTCAGATGTACATCTCTATAGTCATAAAAGACCACCCTGTTTCTTAAAATTGTCTGAACTCCCAAGATCCTTTGAAATTCCATAATGGTCACCATCTCTGATCCTTCCATCTCTTTCCTTTCACTCAAAACAAAATCTGCCTTTTGCTCTCCTAACTTCTGGGACCTGTTCTTCCAGTCCGTCTCTACTGTTCTAGCTTCACTGGCTTCCATTGGCAGGCACTTAAAGGATTCATTAGCCACTCTTGAAGAATCCCTCATTAACAGGACTGTTGGTTATTCCTGAGCTGATCATCTTTAACCCAAGGTGACCTCCACCATATGACTCTTTTGAAAAATCACAAAGTCCTGCTGCTTTCACCCAATTAGGAATATTTGCTGTGTCCCCTCAGCTGTGGCCTTTGTGCTGCTGGATGGGCCTTTGTTCTTACTGACTTCCTTGCTGGTTTTCCATAATGACTGTCCCAAACCTTTCCTTCTTTTCTCAAGCCTCCTGGTATAAAACATTCACTTCTTTTTAGAGGAACACAAATCACTTCACACACATTAATCCATCTTTGTGAGATAGAATTTTTAATCTGTTTTATAGAATGTGAAACAAAGTGACTTGTAAGCCAGAAGTAGAGTGGATGACTGGAGCTTTGTCCCTAGTCATCCTGAACTTAGAGGGCCAAAAGCCATGTCTCTAACCAGCAGGAATAAGGGAAGGGCTTTAAGGCTATTTACATAAGGAGGGTAAAGGGAGAAGAGAGATTGATACTTCCTGCTCCCACAAATTCATGTGGTTGCTTGCCAAAGAGTCACTACTCCTGAGGGATTGAAAATGGAAGATGAGCATCTTCCCATTTGCTTGCTGTTGACCCAATACCACAGTTGCCTTCTATTCAACATGAGTATGAGAGAGGATGTGGGATATTGGTAGTAGGTGATCCCCAAACCTTTAAACCTTTGTGCTATGATGAATTTCGTATGTGGATAGAAGACAGTAAAGGAAGTGAGTAGAAGGGCAGGGAGTATGGAGCTATACCTCTACCAAGAGGTAGATTCAAGAATGGTGTTTCAACCATTTCTCATAGTGCCCTGCTCTGCCTTTTGAACTAAATAAATGGGGGGAGGACAAGGTTTGAGAACTCATGATTAAAGGGCAGCTAGGTGGCACAGTGGATAGAACACCAACCCTGGAGTCAGGAGGACCCGAGTTCAGAAATTTAATACTAGCTCTGTGATCTTAGCTAAGTGACACCCTGATTGCCTCACATCCTGGGCCATCCCCATTCATCCTGATCCAAATCTAGTCACTGGACCATGATGGTTCAGAAGGAGAAAGTGAGACTGGTCACTTAGCACAGCCCACCTCCCAATCCAATTCACTTGCTTGTCATGGCATCACCTCCCTGATGTCATGGTCTTCAAGAAAGAAGGACAAACACCATCATTTTATAATATGATATTATTAAAGGTACTTCTTCATGTGTAATAGGCAAAGGAGGAAAAAATAGAAGAAAGTTATCTTGGTGATGTGAGATGTAGGGAGAAGAGACAGCTTATGGTGAATGGCCACATATTTTTCAAGGACATGAGGTCAGATTGTTAACTGAGAATATTACATGGTAGGGGTCTTGAGAATTACATAAAGTGAAATAATTTACATAAAGAACTTTGTAAACTTAGAGCACTATCCCTATGACCACCATTATTGCTGTTCTATCACATTGCTCGGAAGAGCAGAAACAGAATGGGCAAAAACCAAGCAGAAGGGAGGGAAGAGCTCAGGGATAAAGCCAAGGTGTCTTGACCATTTTGCAACAGAGCAGAAATGGACATTTACTTGACATTGTGGATTTAGCCACCCATCCTGTCCATCCTTAAAAGGGTCCCAGATGATTTCCTTGCAGTTAGACATCCTGGAAGAACAAGAAGAGGAGGCCACAGAGGAGGGAAGGCTGGAGATCACATAAGAACAGCCTCACCTATAAGTGAAAGAGAGAAAGATAGGTTCTCTCCTTTTGAGAGAGTCCTTTGAGACTCTAGACTGACCACTCGGCCTAATTCTTTTTTTTTTTTTGCAAGGGCAATGAGGTTAAGTGGCTTGCCCAAGGCCACACAGCTAGGTAATTATTATTTTTTTTAGGTTTTTACAAAGCAATGGGGTTAAGTGGCTTGCCCAAGGCCACACAGCTAGGTAATTATTGAGTGTCTGAGACTGGATTTGAACCCAGGTACTCCTGACTCCAGGGCCGGTGCTTTATTCACTGCGCCACCTAGCCACCCCAACAGCTAGGTAATTATTAAGTGTCTGAGGTCACATTTGAACTCAGGTACTCCTGACTCCAAGGCCAGTGCTCTATCCACTGCACCACCTAGCCACCCCTACTCGGCCTAATTCTAACACTTCTATTAGTAAGGATAATTAGTAGGAATAGCAAGCTATCAGATGGTCTATTGTGTGAGCTCCTCCCTAGCAATAGCTTTGGTCTGGGTCTTAAGGGTCATTATCTCTGCACTATTTCCCACCTCCCACCCTGAAAGTACTTTTCCTACCTATTACACCAAGCACCAAAATTCTTAGCCATGGCTTTTATGGCTTAAACTGTATTAAAGCTAAAATCTGAGCCCAGGTAATCCAGAGCAATGAGACAGAACAATAGCAACAATGACAGACATGTATATAATGCTCTAAGATTTACAAAATGCTTTACATATATTATCTAGTGTGTTATAATTGTTGTGATACCTATCAAAAAATGTTTTCAGCTGAGAACCTGGCTTCATATTTCCCTGAAAAAAATGAGGCCATTCCCCATAAAATCTCTTCTCCCCTCTTCCTCATCCCATATCATCACCAAGATAACTTTCTTCTGTTTCTTCCTCTTTCACTCATTGCATATGAAGAGCTCCTTAGCTAACCCTTCAACATTCAAATTATCCCATTCTATCCCTTTTTCTCCAGCAAATTGGCCCCTTTGTCATCCCCACTCTCTTCCTCTGTCTTCAATCTCTGGAGAGAATGGGGCTGGAAAATAAATCTGAGAATCATCTGCATGGAGATTATAATTGAAACCATGGGAACTGAACTGATAATCAAGTGAAATAGCAAAAAGGGAGAAAAGAAAAAGACCCAGAAAAGAACCTTGGGGAACATTCATGGTTAATGAATGTGGTCCTGAAGATTCAGCAAAAGAGACTGAGAAGGAACAGAAAGGCAGGAGCCCAATGGCTGCTTCCCTACTGCCTCCCTCAGCCTTAAAACAACACAAAACCACTAGATCCATCCATCCCTACTAGCTATCATCCAGTATCTCTGCTGCCAGTTGGGACTTATCTAGAGAAGGCTGTCAATTATTGATGCTTCCATTCTTTTCCTCTGACTTCCAACTTTATCCCTCAACTGAAGCTGCCTTCTTCAAAGTTACCAGTAATGATCTTTTCTCAATCCTCACCCTTCTTGACTTCTATGCAACATTTGCCCCTCTGTTGATCACCCCATTCTCCTTTGTACTCTCTAGGTTTTTGTTGCTCTTCTCTCTTGGTTCTCCTATCTGTTCCTTTTCATTCTCTTGCTGGATTTTCAAGACCACATTCATTCATTCATTAACCATGGTTATTCCCAAAGATTTTTTCCTGGGCCCTTTCCTTTTTCCCCTTTATGTTATTTCACTTGCTTATCAGTTCAGCTCCCATGAATTTAACTATCATCTCTATGCAGATGATTCTCAGATTTATTTGTCCAACCCAACTTTCTCCTGACCTTCAGTCATGAATCTGCAGCTGCTTATTGGACATCGTGTTCTGGAAGCATTGTGGACAGCTTAAACTCAATTCAAAACTAGTCATTATCTCTTCCCCCAACTTTATTAATACTGTGGACAGTACCACCAACCTTCTGGTCATCTGGGGTCATAACCCAATGTCATCACTGATGTCTCACTCTCCCTCATCATCCTCCCCATCCCCCATATCCAATCTGTTGCAAGGTCTACTGGTTGTACCTTTGTAACATCTCTCATACCCCTTTCTCTCCTCTGACACTGCCATCACCCTGGTGCAGGTCTTTATTACCTGATACTTGGAGTGTGTATAGTGAGAGCCAGTTCCCTGCTTCTGCTCTGCCCACTCCAGTCCATCCTCATTCAGCTGCCAAAGCAGTTTCCTAAAGTTAGATCATGTGTTTCCCCTCCACCCCTATCACCCCCAGGATAACAAATTCCTTTGCTTAGCTTTTAAAGCCCATTAAAATCTGCCCCGTCTCTACCTTTCTGAGATTCCTTACACTTCTCCCTTTATATTCTGTGATCTAGGGACTATGACTTCCTTGCTTTCCTAGTGAGATGCACTATCGTGGAGACCCCCATGCCTAGAATATTCTCTCTTCTCATCTCTGGTACCTAACTTCCCTGAACCCCAAGTTTCAGCTAAAATCCTGCCTTCTTCAAGAACCCCCCCCCCCCATGCTAAGTGTCCTCCTTCTGTGGATTATCTCCAAAGTTTCTTATATACAGCTGACCTAACAGCTTATTTGTACTTAGCTATTCACAACAGCTAGATGGCACAGTGGGCAGAGTGTGCTGGCTCTGAAGTCAGGAGGACCTGATTCAAATTGGCATCAGACACTTACTAGCTGTATGATCTTGGTTAGGTCACTTCACCCTGATTTCCTCAAATCCATCTCCAGTCATCCTGATCCATATCTGGCCACTGGACCCAGATGTCTATGGAGGAGAAAGTAAGATTGTTGACTTAGCTCACTCAAAATCCAATTCACATGCATGTCATGGCATCACCTCCCTGCTATCATGGTCTTTGAAAATGAAGGACAAACATCACATGGTGTCTCCCCTTTAGACTGCAAGCTCCTTCAGGGCCAGGCCTGTTTCTTATTTTTCTTTATATCCCCATACCTTTGTACAGTCCTTGGGTCATAACAGGTGCTTCATCCTGAAGAGCAGTCCCTGAAAGAAATGGAACTGATGGAAGGCCCTAGGATGATTCCTCTGTCTCATGTCCTTCCATTCCCTGTCTTGCTCAGGGTTGTCTCTGTGGGAGGCAGCCGTTCATGAAGCATGCACAAGGCTACAATTGCCAGAAAAACTGACAAACACATGTGAATTTTAATAGCCCATTTTCATTAGCCTTGTGTGAAATCACCTGTCTCTATGTTGTTACCCAACTTAATTGTCAGTTATGATGATTAAGTATAGCTTTCACTGTGATCACTGGTAATCATTAGTATTATCTCTGCAGCTGAATGTAGGAAAAAAATAAATTCAGAACAGAAAAAAAATGATGCCAAGTCAAATATTATGACAGCAATGAGCAATATGACGTTGTCCTAATGCAGAATAGACCAAACACAAATGTTTGCTAGATCTGCCACTCTGGTTCTGGGGTGGGGTGGGGTGGGATGGGCTGATACAGTTTAAGTAATAAGATATTAAGACTCAGAAGATTCAGGTTTTAGTCCCAGCTTCACCTGTTTCTAGTCAGTGTTGAACCTTGAAGTCTTGTGGTATGATTGAAAGCACCCTGATGTATCTTGGGGTGAGAGGTTTAGGATTCAAATCCCACCTCTGATGTTTATTTCTCAGACTTCAATTTCCTCATCTGTAAAACGAGGGGATTGGACTAGACTAGATAGCTTCCAAGGTCCTTTCAAACTAAATGTATAACCCTGGAACAAGGAAATTTCTCTGAATTTCAGTTTTCTCATCTGTAAAATGGAGGCAATAAAAAATTATGTCTAGTCCATGGGAAAACCCTTCATAAAACTAGTGTTAAATATTATTATTTGTATTAGATGAGGATTATTTTTTTCTCTTTTTGGAGCTTGGTTTCCCTTGCCTCTAATTCACGGTAGAATGGGCAGATGAGAGCAACTTCTTCCAGTGGCCATGAAGACGGCTGGAGCAGGCTCTGGAGAGTACTTACAGCTTGGTCAGACATCCAAAATGCCAAATCATCTTGGATTTTTTTCTTGCCACTGGACTTCAGTGACTCTGAAAGGGAGAGTGAGGCCACCAACTGCACAACTCTGACTTACTCTAATCCAATTCACGAGCAAGTTAGACATCACCTCCTCATGTCATTGGTCCTCTTCAAAAACAAGGAGGAACAAGCTTGAGGGATGTTGAACCCTATAGTCAATAACAAACATCCATCACCTTTGAGGATAACTGGGACAATGAACATCTCCAAAGGACTTGGACAAACTAGAAGGAGAAGCTCCATCTAGGTGTTCTAATGGGAACCTGAGTCATTTTTTTCAGGTAGGTTCAGAAAACATCATGACCTGAAAACTGATGATTTTCTTCATTTGTTGTAACATTTAAAATTTTTACTACTATCTTTATTCCCACCTGCTTTGTAGAATATATGGATAGGTCCATTGGAACCTTGTCACAAGAACAAAAGAAAATCCCTGATTATGCCTTCAGTGACTGGGACTGCTTCAGGATGAATTGATTGGTTCAGAGGTGCCCTGTGGCACTTCATAGGGGGTGGGTTTCAGTAACTGGTATTTCCAGTTGCAGAGTTGGCTAACCCTCTTGATCAGAAGGATTCTGTGAGGAGGACTTCTTGGTTTATAAAAGTAACCCACCATAGCTAAAGAAGTTGAGCTGTAACAAATTTTCTTCATTTTTCTCCTTTAGACCAAAAGGTAAATCCACAGGTAGGTGGCATACTGGATAGAATGCTGAGCTTGGAGTTAGGATGATCTGAGTTCAGATCTGGTCTCAGACACTTACTAGCTGTGTGATCCTGGGAAAGTCACATAACCCAATGTAAAGACCCTACCTCCCATTATAGAATCTATCCCTCCATTGGAGCATTGATATCATTGATATCATTTTTGCCCTTGTTGAAAGCATTTGACAACATCACTAAAAAGTATCATGTTAAAAAGGATGAGAGCAAGTGCATAACCCTGCTTCACTCCATTGGTGACTGGGAAAACTCAAGAGCATTATCCATTATCCAAAACCTGTGTGAGGATATTTTCATGAGAGTGATATAAGATACTGATGAACATCCCTGGGTAACCAAATTTCTCTATGTTCTTCCACAAGTCTTCACACCTGATGGTATCAAAGAGCTGGTATAGATTTAATTAATTTTTTTTTAAAAGTAAAGAACCATGCTCATGATTGTGCAAAGGCCATATAATAAAAATTGCAATATTGCCAAAGTTAATTTTCAGGTTTGATATGAAAGCAACCAAATTGTTAGATGGATATTTTGTAGAATTTGAAAAAATATATGAATTATAGAGTTGATTTCAAATTATAGAATTTGAAAAACTAATTTTAAAAAATTTAAAATAATATTCCAAAGAAGTAGTTTTTTTAAAGTAGGTATCAAGTGAGAATAGTACTTCTAGATTTCAAAGTATTTCATATAGTATCAACCATCAAAACATTTGATGTTGGTTAAAAAAAAAAGAAAATTAATCCCCTAGTTCCACCCAGATTCTTTGACTCTTCTTCCTCAAATAAATATTTAGTGGTATGTAGTGATTAGGAAGCATCAGATCCTCATTTCTAATAAATACAACACAAATAGAAAATTTATTCTTGTCTGATAGCTTTTAAACAGTTCTTTAATACAGAATTTCCCAGATAAAATCTTCAAAGTCCTAAAAGTAGTCATATTACCATTAGCTGCATGCAATGCATTGTATCCATCTTTTCCATCAGTAAGTACTTTCATTTTGTAAGAGCTCCTTTGATTCAAGTCCCCTAGAACTTCTTTTGCCTCTTTTCATACACTCTCAATTGAAGGGATACTTTTCTCTAAGGTCTTTTTATAATTGTATTTCTCCTTGAACTACTCTTTCTGTTTCTTTTTCTCACATTTTTTCCCCTTACTTTTTTCAGTAAATAAAATCTCCACAAAGGGATACCTTATAATAAACAAGTGAAAATATTTTTCTTTTTTCTTCAAATTTTCTTTTATTTTTCCAAATACATGCATTATCCATTTGCAAGTATGAGTTTCACATTTTTGTTTGTTTGTTTGTTTTGTTTTTTTAGATTTTTGCAAGGCAAATGGAGTTAAACAGCTTGCCCAAGGCTACACAGCTAGGTTATTGTTAAGTGTCTGAGGCCGGATTTGAACTCAGGTACTCCTGACTCCAGGGCCGGTGCTCTATCCACTGTGCCACCTAGCTGTCCCAAGTTGCACATTTTTATACCACCTTTTCTTACCTCCCCCCTCCCCATGGCAGCCAACAATCTGTAAAAGTTGTACATTTATATTATATTTTACATATATGAAATAATTTAATACCAATACAAAATGAGACAGTCCCTATCCTCAAGATTATGTTACCTCAAGTGTCTTCCCACTCCTATTCATCTTTTATCCAATGGCCAAAGTGATTTTCCTAAAGTATAGATTTAACCATCTTATTCCTTCTCCTCTAATCAATAAGCTCTAATAGTTCCTTAGTACCTCTAAGATCAAATATAAACAACAAATATATACTTTTTTTGGTACATATCTCTTCCATTAGAAGGTAAGCTCCTTGAGGGAATATTTTTGCTTTGTTTTGTTTTGTATTTAATCTCTTGTTCCAAACTCATAGTAAGCATTTAATAAGTGGATGATTGATTGAATGTGAAATGAAATTGCTTTAAAGTAAACTTTGGGGGGGTAGGTGGCACAGTGGATAGAGCACCGGCCCTGGAGTCAGGAGGACCTGAGTTCAGATCTGGTCTCAGACACTTAATAATTAAATAGCTGTGTGTCCTTGGGCAAGCCACTTAAACCCATTTGCCTTGCAAAAACCTAAAAAAAATAATAAAAATAAAGTAAAATTTGGGATGAAATCAGTGCTGTGCTGTGAAACCTGATCCATTCATGGTATCCTTGAGCAGCATCTGGGTGTCCTCTCCTCATATCTATGGAGACCCAGTCTTTAACTGTATTTGAGTTATATTTAAAAATTTCCCAGAGGTGATTCTGAGTAAGGGAAATGCCAACCAAAGAGCTATGATTTTTGTAGTGAATCTCCAAACTGAACTCAATCACGGTAAAACCAGGACCTGGGGGTACTGGATTCTAGTTTGGAGGTGATGCCTACATTCAGAAACAAAGTCATAGCAAGGGACAGAGGTAAGATCAAAATGCCAACTATATTATTCTATCTCTCATCTAGGAAAAACAAAATAATGGCAGCCAAGTGATGCAGTGGACAGAGCACTGGACCTGGGTCAGGAAGATCTGACTGAAATCTATGTCAGACACTAGGGGTGTGATTCTGGGCAACTCACTTAACCCTAGTTGCCTCAGTTTCTCCATCTGTCAAATGAGTTGGAGAAGGAAATGGCAAACCTCTCCAGTATCTTTGCCAAGAAAATCCAAAATGGGGTCATGAAGAGTCAGACATGACTGAAACCACTAAAACAACAAAAACTTAGAAGTAAAGAAGAAAGCTGTTGATTTGAATTAGCTAATATCATACAAGATATGACTCAACTATGTAGTGTATTGGATAGAATGCTGGACCCAAAGTCAGGAAAACCTGGGTTCAAATTTAGTCTCAGCTATTTATTAGCTTTGTGATCTTGGACTAGTAACTTAATCTATGTTTGCCTTGGTTTCCTCATCTGTAAAGTGGGAATAATAATAATACCACCTACCTTTCAGAGTGGTTGTAAAACTCAAATGAGTTTGAAAAGCTTAAAAAACTTTACAAGTATGATTTAAATGCTAGCTATTATTAATAAATGTAGCAAACTTTATTTCTATAGTGTTTTAGAGTTTCCAAACTGTTTTCCTCACAAAACCCTATGACTATGGTACTCTAAGTACCATCCCTCTGCAGTGCACACCATAGGTGATTAATAAATATAGCTTGATTGATTGGAAGTTGCACAGTTAATAAATAATAGAACTGAGGCTCCAGCTTTTCTGACTCCAAGGCCAGGGCTCCTTCCAATGTGCTTCATATCTAACCACAGGCTTGCAGCAAAATGTACATTATGGTGAGGATGATTCACTGCTGAGATGGGCAATTCTGAAAGGAATCAATTGAGTTATCCTGAGTATGTTTTTTTTTCAAACGTGGCCATTCCCATGTACACGTAAATATTCATCATTTTTATGAGCAGAAAATCAACTCCCGAAAGGCAGCTGTTTTTTAAATGAATGACAAGCCTTTGCAAAGGAATCCCATAGACTGTTCTTCTAACTTGAGTGAATGTGCTCTGACATTAGTGCATAGCAGGCATTAGCTTTTTTTTTTCTGATTTGGCTTTTTATTATTAATCTATTCATTATGTTTATTGACTCTGTCCGTTATTTGGGGACCTCAGTGCATATTTATAAGGGCAATAAAAAGAGACAGCCTCTCTCATAATAGCTGACAGTCTAGTGAACATCAAAGAAAGAGGGGCAGTCATCCTCTTCCTGCCACTTTCCTTGGCTGGGGTTATCATTTGAAACTGCTAAATTGGTCATTTTAACTACATCAGCAAACCAATTAGACCAAGAAATTTAACTGAGGATCCAGTTGGACAGGATTCCAGATATTCCCTCTCTCCAACTTCATTCTTCCCTAACTCTCTCTCTCTCTCTCTCTCTCTCTCTCTCTCTCTCTCTCTCTCTCTCTCTCTCTCTCTCTCTCTCTCTGTCTCTGTCTCTCTTTCTCACATAATTTAGCAGAGTGATATAGAATAGACCTGAGTTTTACTCCAATCTTTCCATTCCTTAAGCAATCAACAAGTATATATGTATATATTAAGTGCCTAGTATTGGCAAGGAATTGGGCTAGGTAATGGATATATAAATGCATCAAAAGAAACAATCCCTACTTGCACGAGGCTTACATATATAAAAGTATACAGTATAGATACAAATCTGTACAAGTAGATGTAGGGAGTGCATGTTGCCTATGGAAGATGTGCTTATATAAACTGGATTATATAGATGTGGAGATCAGTGGCTTATGGAGACAAAGAGATTTAGGGAAATTGTGATTCCTGCCTTGAGAGAAGCGATAAAAGGATCTATGAAGCTGGCTCCTCTGTTCCACTCTTAAAGAGAAGAATATCAGATTATAACTGTATCATCTGGTAAATATTGCTTATCTAGGGGCACAAATTTTAGTTTCAAGCTGTTTTTCTAACTGTTATCATCCAAGGAACCCAAACTAATAATAGATTTGACTCCTTCTCAGAAAATTTTAGCTATACAAAAGACCATCACAAATAGTGACCAGTTAGTAAATCCATTTATTCAAGCAGAGAAATTTTATAGATTAAAATTTGCCAGAAAAGATAGAAGAGGGAATGAGCTCTTCACCTGGAAGTAGGATCTCATGCAATCAAGAAAGAGAACCTCCTCCACCCCCTTCATGTTCCCCATTGTACCCAAGGGGAAATTCCCTGAAGTATCTAGTGATATGCAATAGAAATCAGGGATATTTTGAGTAGCTGACTTCCCCTACATATTTCCTATTTCCAAAATCTTTTTTCCCCTTTCTCCTCTTTGGAATTGGTGTTCAAAATTGCCTGTATCCTTTCTCAAGCAAGAATGAAGAATGTCTCCTACACCAATTCTTTTCCAAATATCATGTCAATATTCTCTCCACCAATTGAAGAGTCTTATGGAAAATGTTATAGTCTTGACTGGAAATTTAGATGACAAAGACAAAAGACTTCCAGAACATGTAACTAATGAAATGAAGGGAATATTTTCTCCAGTCCCTGCTCATTCTCCAAAGAAACCCCAAAATGTATTTTTTGCCTTAGAGGCACAATTAAAAATCAAACAGCCTAGTAAGCCTTATGAATGAGAACACAATCCAAGTATAGAATTACCATCAATGCAAGAGAAATTAGAAATTAAGTGGCAGAAAATATAAAAAAAGTAAGACTCAAACCACCAACAATTTTAAAAAGATGTTCTTTAAAAACTAGAGCATAAACATAAACCAACAGAGAAGATACTTAAATTAGTTTGAAGCATCAGTCCTGAAAATGTGAAAGATTATAAATTTCTCTAAATAAATATTGTAAGGAAAAAAGTAATTGAACCAATGCTTAAGGAGACTTAAAAGAGTATGGAAATGTAACCAGAAATCTTCAAAAGAAAAAAAATCATTTTAAAAATAATTTAATAATTATTTTTCCAATTATATGTAAAGACAATTTTTAACATTCATTTAAAAAAATTCGAGTTCCAAATTTTTCTTCCCCCATATAATGGTAAGTAATTTGATATGGTTATGTATGTGCAATCATGTAAAATATATTTTCAAATTAGATGGTAAAAAAAGAAAGAACAAAAAGGGAAATCATGAAAAAGATAAAGTGAAAATAGTATGCTTCCATCTACATTCAAACTTCATTACTTCTTTCTCAGAATATGAACAGTGTTTTCCATCATGAGTCTTTTGAAATCACATTGCTGAGAAGAGCTAAGTTGTTTATAGTTTATAGCACAATGATCATCAAACAATGTTGCTTCATTGGGTACAATGATCTGGTTCTGCTTATTTCACTTAGCATCAATTCATATAAGTCTTTCCAGAATTTTTTGAAATCTGCCTGCTCATAATTTCTTATAGCATAATTATATTCCATTACATTCATATGCCACAACTTGTTCAGCAATTTCCCAGCTGATGGGCATCCCCACAATGAGAGATAATTATCTTAAGAGAAGATGTAAGAAGGAAACAAAATATCAGACTTTATGGCCTATATAGCAGAAATAAGAATAGAAAAATCTAATTCCTTGAGTCTCTCTAAAGAATCAAAATGAGCGAATAACAGATTGGGAATATAAATTTACTGAAATGATAGATTATCTGGAAGAAGAGAAACAAAAGGATAAAATGGGGAAATTAATGATTTGTAGGCATCTCAAAGGCAGGATGTGTAGAGACAACTGAAGAATCATAGGACTACTAAGAAAATATGGCAAAATGAAAAACATGAACACAGTAATTCAAGAAAATTGCTCAGAATTTCTAAATATAGAAAACAAAGCACTGATCAAATAAGCCAAAGATTATCTCTAGAAAAACAAACAACTTTATTCTTTAAACTCTAATAATCAATCTAGTGATTATATTAAACACTTTCTGTTGGCAAATGGTAAATTCTATAAGCCGAAGAAAGACTTTTCAACTATAAAGAAATAAGAGAAGACTACTTTGTAGACATCAAAAACTACAGAAAAGAGTGGTTATACTATAAAATGGTTATACTACAAAATGGTTGTACTACAAAAAACAAACCAATCCAGGAGTACTTGAGGTGTAGTGTGATGCAAAACAATATGCCCTACCAACCTGAACCCAACCATTAATGAAAAAAGATGAACATTCAATAAAATAGAAGTATTTGAAGCATTTCTGAAAAACAAAACATCAAACCAAAAACCAGATGTTTAGCAGAGAGAAAATATTTATAAAGCATCCTCCATATGATAGGCTTTGTGCTATGTGTCAAGCAAGCAGGGCAATATTTTCTCTCAAGAGGGAAATAATATATAAATGGGAGTTCAAAAGTGGGTGAGAAGCAATATGGCATGGAGATGGCTATGAAGAATCATGGAGATCTTGTTCTAAGTGAAATAAGGTGAAAGCTCACCTATCAGGGCCAAGGAACACAGGGGAAGAATAGGAGATTCCAATTGGACAGAGAGAGAAAAGTTGAAGTTGTTGACTAGAATGCCAGTAGCACAATAAGGAGATATATGAGTAAATACACGGTAGTTTGGAAGAGAGAGTGCTAGTAGTTTGGGGGATCACTCACTAGCTATATGATCTTGGGTATGTAATCTCGATATCTGAGAATTCACAAAGACTAAGTTCACTCCTGGGAGAAACAGATTTTGTTTTGTTTTTGTTTTTGTTTTGTTTTTTCCATTCTCTCTGGTTCATTAATCCTCAATCCAGAAGAGGATTCTGGGAGAAATCTCTTAACCAAAGGTTGTGCATGGCTCATAGTTAGCACCTACCCTGGATTAACAGAATCCTTTCTAGTACAGTGCACTACTCACTGTACAAATGTCAGATAAAGGACAATTTAGTTCTTCCAGCACCAAAAAAAATGTCTAAAATAAAAGTAGAACTCTATCATCTCATTTACACTCTCCAAAGAGGAAAGACATTTTAATGTAAGAATGCTCGATATATATTTCACATTCATTTTGGACCTGTATTGACTGTTCAAGTCATAAATATGGATCTGCTAGTAAGTCAAGTCATGGCTTGGGCTATCTTAATTTTTTAAAGCAGCGACATATTTAGTGGTGCACATTTTCTCTTAGAAGCCATTCAAGTTCTTCCACAAAACATCCACCAACAACCACCAAAACCCAAAGATCAATAAAACTTTTTAAAATATGCTATTTTGGAAATCTTAGTTCTCATTAAATATCTAGTTCTAGACCCTTCAGATTCATATTTTGGACAAAACTGGGAACATCCATTTCTTAGGGTTATTATCTGATGACCTTGACTAAGGAAGACAGAACAAAAATGTCAACCAGGGACTCGAGGTCAGATAGGTTTAGGCACAGGTTCTTAACTCTATGTGCATGTGGTTGTCATCACTGTCAGGGTACAAGTATTGGGGAAGGGAGAGAAATCCCCTCACATCCCTCAGAAGTTTAGGGGACTGTTTCCCAACAAAATAGACCTTGTCAAAAGAAACTGGAAACAAGGGGTGTCTAGGTGGTGCAGTGGATAGAGAATTTGCCCTGGAGTCAGGAGTACCTGAGCTCAAATCTGGCCTCAGACATGTAATGATTACCTAGCTGTGTGGCCCTGGGCAAGCCACTTAACCCTATTGCCTTGCAAAAAAAAAAAAAACCTAAAAAAGAATAATAAAAGAAACTGGAAACTGTCTGTTCTTGGATCCTTATAGCTCATTTATTGGATAACTCTTCTTGGTTTAGTTTGCCTTGCACATAATATACATTTAATAGATGCTTATTGGATTGAATTTTATTCTTTTTTATTTGTCATTTTTCTTTGCCTCTACCTTTCTTTGTCTTTATCTCTTTCTGACTCAGGCTCTTTTTGTCTCTCTGTCTCTTTTTCTGTCTGCTTTGCTCTTTCTTTCTCCCTCCCTCTCCCTCCCTTTCTCTTTTTTTCTCTCCTTTCTCTCCCTCCCTCTCCTTCTCCCTTTCTCTTCTTTTCTTTCCCATTTTCTCCCTCCTTTTTTCCTTCCCTTTCTTCTTTTTCTTTCTTTTGTTGTTCCCTTCTCCATTCTCTCTCTCTCTCTCTCTCTCTCTCTCTCTCTCTCTCTCTCTCTGTCTCTCTCTCTCACACACACACACACACACACACACACACACACACACACACACACAAACACACACACTCACTCTGTAGGCAGGCTTTCCCCTGGTAGCAGCAGGAGCTTTCAAGCTCAAAGCATTTCTTAAAGTGAGAATAGTCTTAGCAGCAATTTCAGCCGTCAGACTTCCCACCCAAGAAAGCAAATCAAGATAAACTCTGCCCATCTTCGTCCTGGGGCGCCTCATTTGGTACCTTCTGGCAGGCTGATCTAATCCTCTCCAGCGCCAGCACAGTCAGCTGCAACAGGTTGATGTTGGGGAGCAGTTAGGCTTAAATAGCCAATTAGAATGCAGATCATCAGGGCTTGCTTCTTGAACCAGCTAGAATATAAAGTAGAAATGGAGCTTATTTATTCATTCATTTCATAAGTATTTCTCAAACATCTATTATGTCTAAAATATTATACTCGGTATTTTGAAGACCATTGAAATGTGAGTTGCTGTGGCTGCTGCTTCAATCTCCCTAACCTTTAGAAAACAAAAACAAAATAAAAAACCTTTCATCTGATTCTCCTGCTCCAAAAATTTAATTGTCCAAACTCTTTTGTGACTAAAATCTGTGCTCGTATGGTTTACTCAAAAATGTTTCTGCCTGTTCACTCATTCTTTTCCTATAATCTGCCCTCTGTCCTTACACCTCTGCTAAAAATTTACTCTAGGATCTCCTAATCTTTTTTTTTTATCTCTCTGAGGAATCTGACTCAGTCTTCGAGGCCTTTATATCCTTTGTGCTAATAAGATAGATGGGTTCCTACCTCTTTGACCATTTCATTTCTAATTCCTAACCCAGACTTCTCTTTATATTTCTGGGTTCTGACTTTGGACTTTTTATCTCTCTTTGGACCTGTGTCTCTGTCTCTCTCAATCTCTGTCTCTGTAACTCATCCTCTGTGTTTCTTTATCTTATTCTTTGTCTATATGTCTGTCTCTTTGGGTTTTTTTCCTTGTCTCTCACTATATCTCATTTGTCTCTATCTGCTTCTCTGTCCCTCTCTCATTGTCCTTCCTTTTCTTTTTTTCTCATCTCTCCTCTTCTCTTCTCTCCTTTTTTCTCCTCCTCTCCCTTTCCCCCTCTTTCCTTTCCTTCCTCTTCCCTTCCTTCCTCTCTAATCTCCTTCTCTTCTCTTTGTTGTCTTTTCCCTTGGTTTCAACTATTACTTCTACTTAGTTAACTCCTAAATCTTACACAGAGTCCAGAGTCAAAAGTCATCTCGAAGTCTATGACTTGATTCATTAACATTTATGCTATTCCAACCTTGAGGGTGCAGGGTATGTTTATATGTTTCTTCATTAATTAATAAGATTTCAACATCTCTCTCAATTAATGGATGCAGCTGGGTAGTACAGTTGATAGAACATTGGACATAGAATCAGGAAGACAAGTTCAAGTCTGAACTCAAACACTTACCAGCTGCTTAATCCAAGGCAACTCACTGAAGCTTTGTCTGTCCTAGTTTCCTCATCTGTAAAATGGGGATAATAATTGTATTTACTTCTCACAATTGTGAGGATCAAATGAGATTATAGTTGTAAAGGGCTTTGCAAATCTTAAAGCACTAAATAAATGCTAGCTATCGCCACCATCATCATCCTCATTCAGTAATTGTAGTGCTACTACTAACAAAGCCCGGAGTCCCCACCCCAGTTTGTAAAATATTATTTATATAAGTTAGAGAAATTTTCTTGCCCAATAGTAGTTATTCACACTCGAATATATTTATCATCTCCTTCAAGATGTTTTGACCAATGCTGCTGATCTGAACTCCTCTATTTATACCTGCCCATCAACCATGACTCTCAACTATGTTTTCTCAAAAGCCTGCCCTCAATATGTGAAAAGGCTCCTGTGCTTTCTTTCCCTCAATATCAGTGCAACCCTCTAGCCTTGCATCTCTCATCTTTTGCTTTTCCCACATGATCAGTCTAACTTTTTTTAGTTACATAATTCCTGGATGGTATCCTTTTTATTCTTCTTCTCCAGAGCTCCTACTGATTATATGTCACAACCTATTCACACTCACCCAATTCATCGCTATTACAACAGGTATGATTTTCACCTTTAGTTGCTTGGAGGTTGGTCTTCAAATTATTAGTTCCACAATAGTATGGATTATGCTCTCAAACTTCCTGGTCCCCAGTAGAATGAAGCAAGGCTCTGTACTTGCTCCCCAATTTTTTAGCATAATGTTTACAGCCATGTTATCAGATGTCTTCAACAAGGGCAAAAATTGCTTCAAGTTTAGCAACCACACCGTTGGCAAATTATTTAACTTGAAAAGGCTATGAGAAGACTAAAGTAGAGGGAGAGTTGGTACATAAGTTTTTGTTTGCAGATGATTATGCTTCAATGCAGCCTCTGAAACTGAGGTTCCACAAAGTATAGATAAATTCTCTGCAGCTTGTGCTCATTTTGAGCTATCAATACCAAGAAAACACAGCTGCTCCACCAGCAAACATCATACCATCCATAAATGGAACCATTAGCTACAACAGACAGAGAGATTTTTGAATGCTGTGGATAAATTCACTTAACTGGGCAGTATACTTTCTAGGGATGTACACAGATTATGAAGTTGACCATGAATTGCCAGTTAGCTCAGTATTTAGGAGGCTTTGAAGGAAATTGTGGGAGAGAGAAGGTATCAGACTCTACAGAGACATTGTGCTGACCTCATTGATGCATGCCTGGGAAACCTGGACAATCTACCAGCACCACACCAGGAAGCTGAATCACTTGCATTTGAATTGTCCTAAGATTCTGAAAATCACTTGGCAGGAAAAAGTACCTGAAAGGTTCTCTCTCAAGCTGAACTGCCAAACATTCAAACTCTACTATGCAACTCGGATGGGCATTGTTTGAATGCTAAATGTATGTTTGCCTAAAAGATGATTTAACAGAGAACTCACACAATACAGTCATTGAGATGGAAGTAGAAGTCCTTCAAGGATGCTTTTAAGGAATCTTTGAAGAACTTTGGAATGGATTATATGACATGGGAGAAACTGGCAGGGACTGCCCAGCATGGTATGACCACCTCAAAGGAAGCACTGTCCTCTATAAGTAAAGCAGAATAGTAGTAGTTCAAAAAAAAAATCCCACCCTATAAGAGAAGCAAATGTAGACACCTCCACTCCCTGTGATAAAATGTTCCAACCTCATATTAGTCTGATCAGCCACTGTTAGACATGCTGTACCTTGAACTCAAGATAGTGATGTCATTTTGCTCCCCTTTGAGCATGAAGGACAACAAAGTTCCCAAAACTGAAGACACTTAGCACCTATAAAATGTATTTTCAAGATGGACCTTTGCTTTTCATGGAAAAAGTGAGGAAGGGAACAGAGATTTGCAATTTCCTGAAATAATCCAGCCTACTCTCCTCTTCCTTTTTTACTCTGGGTCCAGCTCATTGTCCATGTGTGCTGTCTATATCTTCTGATATACATACATACATATATACATACATACATATATATGCATGTCTATATACGCACATTGTTGGATAATGCATGTTGAAATCTGAGCAATAGAGATTTTTCTTACATGGATAGGCAGGTCAAACTTTGAATAATTTCAAAATTTTCCTGAAGGTTCTGAAATGTCCTGGGGTTTGATGCAACTAGGATGAGGTCATCTGTAAAGAGGAGCTTCTGGAAGACCTCTAGGATAGAATTTCTTGATCAAAGTGTGAATGTCTTTGGTAAACATTCTGTGTCTTGTTTGCTATTTATTTTTAAAGGACTGAATAGTTATTTCTATTCTTATAATTTCCAAGGAATCACTGATGATCTTGATGTTTGTATGGAAGACATTTTGCTGTAAAAACCCTGGTAAGACCATTTTTACTAAATAAAAATGCTTTTCTTTTAAACCACAAACAATAAATACAATGGGTTCTTGAATTTTCTGCATATTTCCATTAATTGTGAGATGGTAAGGATTTATTCCTTTGTTGAACACTAATTACAAAAGCCTGCTTCTTCCCTATTAATGACCAGTGAAAGTTTCCTCGAGTCATGTATAGGTGACTCTCCTAATGATTTTATATGTATAAGAGTAGTCATGTAGCTCAATACTTAATATTCTCCTTGTCACGTTTTTAATATTGTTATGGCCTGAGAATTTTTCCATGTCTTTGATATTATCTATGATGGTAGATCTTTAATATGCAGGTATCTTAATGCCCTCCGAATTTCATCATTTGCAGCATGGACCTTCTTTATATAGACTTGGTTCAATTTGTCTGATCTCTCCATCTTTGTTCTCTATAATGTCATTTCTATCTCTTCTATAAATGCCTCAGGGACTATTATATTAGGGTACAAGTGTGGTAGTTCTATTCTCCTTTATTTATTTTTTTATTTGTTTTTAGTTTTTTTTTGCAAGGCAAATGGAGTTAAGTGGCTTTCCCAAGGCCACACAGCTAGGTAATTATTAAGTGTCTGAGGTTGGATTTGAACTCGGGTACTCCTGACTCCAGGACCAGTGCTCTATCCACTGTGCAGTTCTGTTCTCCTTGATGGAAGAAACACTTCATGAAATAGTTTGCAAGCTTTTTCCTCCTGTCTTCTGTTTGTAGAATCCTTCCATTTTTATCCTTGGGATGGCTTTCCTTAGTTGGTTATCTTTGGTTTTACCGTGCACTGCTACACCACTCATTAATTCATTTGACTTTATTTGTAAAATCTTATACAACAGATAATCAGTGTTCTTACAAATGAATTCGCATTCTAACCCAATGTTGCCTTTGGTATCCATTTCCCTCTATTTGGCATATAAGTCAGATATTTTTAAACTCTGGAGTCTTCTGGGCTGTTTTAGTTTTCTTGTTGTAGTAATTTACTTACATTGGTTTAATTTAAACTTCAAATATAATTACAGGATTTATTTCATTGTCCATCTTCAATTTTGATTTTCAATAATATGTTAAAATATCTTTTTAATTTGCATACATTTCTTATATTAATATTCTTTCTTCTTAGTTTTTTACACATTCTATTCTTTGCTCTGATGAATCGGTGATCTGACAGATTCAGCCAGCTGACTCAGGAAGAAATTTTAGATCAATAAGTCTTTACCTATTTGTTAAATTGTAGTCTGTTTCATTCTTTTTTTTTTTTTTTTTTTGGCAAGGCAAATAGGGTTAAGTGGCTTGCACAAGGCCACACAGCTAGGTGATTATTAAGTGTCTGAGGCCAAATTTGAACTCGGGTACTCCTGACTCCAGGGCCGGTGCTCTATACACTGCACCACCTAGCTGCCCTGTTTTGTTCTTCATGGTGTTATTTGGTCCACCATATCCAGCACCTACCAATTATTTTTTTTTAAAGAAAGTATTTTGATTTAGAAACATGACATTATTGCTTAAGTTACAAGTCTTTGGACTCTGATTCCTTTTTCATTAACCGTATTTTATTCATATCTCCCTACATATTGAGTCCCTTAATCTCCTTATATTAAATTCATATTTATAATTAATTTGCAATGAATTAATAAAATATATAAATAATTATATATAATAATTTTACTAAAAAAGAAAATAGCCAGAATCACCTCATATCCTAATTGACCTACAGAAGATCTCTCTTCACTTTTGAGAACACAGTTGCACACCATTTAGTTCACTCAGAATAAAAATAAAGTCTTTTTACAAGAATCTTCTTCAGGGACAGTGGATAGAGCATGGACTTAGAGTCAGGAGGACCTGAGTTCAAATCCAGTTTCAGACACTTAATACTGTATGACCTTGGGCAAGTCACTTCACATTGCCTCGCAACAAATTAAAAAAAAACCTTCACCCTTTTTTGCAAGATAAAAGTTACAGTAGTTTCATAAAGAAAGAAGATGGGTTCATATTTTTTCTATGTTCTCCAGTTTATCTCAACTATGATAGGAAAATAATCTTTTTAGCTTCATAGAAACCCTTAATAGCTTCTCTCCACCCTCATTTCTCCTAAAATTCTCTAAAGAATGTTTCTTTATAAAAGTTCAAATAAGACAGTTTTAGTAGGAAAGATGTGTCTCCTTGCCTTCTTTCTTCCTCTTTTCCACTTTGTCTTATAGATCCTTGTAATGTTAAACTCACATAAGGTTTCCTTGCCTCCTTAGGAAGAGGGCATCATAAAATGAGAGTTACAACTCTGATTTTCTTCACTACTCTCCTACTTAAAGAGACAGTAATTGTTTTAATAGCCTCTGTACAAGAGGGTTTCAGAACATGAGTTACATCTACATGATCATTTCTAGCCTTTCACCTGGGCTCATTTCCTGTACTCCTTGTGGCTTGAAGTTTGCCTTTACCCAGATAACACATGGTACCTAAACATCTATAGAATACTGGTTTTCTATAGACTGGAGAGAATTTCTATAGATTGTGAGAGAATTTATTAAGTAATGACTATGTTCAGACATAGTACCAATGACTAGGGATTAAAAACCTGTTTTTTTCTCTCCAGTAGATGGCATTATAATGGGAGAGATGACATGCAGATATCCCCATACTTGGTCAATATTAATGACTATTGGTAACAGTGACTGAAGGGATAAATGAACTCTTTGATTTAGAGAAGTCAGTGTTGGAGTGGGTTAGAAATGGCGCCAAGGTCCACACTCAAACCCCAGGGAATTCTGAATAGGAACCATTGTCAAGGATTGTTCTTTGTCCACTTGAAGCCACCAACCACTTATCTTGGTGGATAATGGAATTCCTGTGACTTCCATCTCCTACTACTAAATAAAGATATTTATACTTTCTTTTGCCATCTAGTCTTTTGCCAGTCTGATGAGCAAATAATTACACTCTGAGAATAGAAAATGCTACTGGTCTCTGTCTTCTCAGTTTTGTTTTCTATATTAGTGTCATAGGCTAAAGGAGAATATTTAAAGGGAGAAAAGTTATTTTTCACTGTCATTTGTGAACAACAATGAGTCTCTTACAATACTTGAATTTTTTAAAATATCTTGTCAATACTTATCCCTTTTTGATCAATAGGAATAATTTCCTATTGGGAATAACTTCTGCTAATTGGTTTGTTTGAAAAAGAGATGAGGGGTTTGGTGGACTTCAAACTTATAATGAATTAATGATGTGATATAGGAGTCAAAAAAGCTAATGCTAAAGCTAAAACTTAATTTGCATTAATAATAATAATAATAGCTAGTATTTATGTAGTGCTTTGAGGTTTGCAAAGCACTATACAAATAATACTTTATTTAATCCTTACAGTAATCATAGTAGGTAAGTATTATAATTATCCTCAAGCAAAGATTTAATGACTTGTCCAGAGTCACACATCTAAATGTCTGGTTGCAGATTTGAACTAGTTCTTCCTGAATTCTGGCCCAACTGATCTGCTGCACAACCTAGTTACAGTGTTAAGACCAGAGAGATAATACGGTATACAGTCCTGTTGTGGTCACTTCCGTGACTGTGTTGAATTCTGCGAGCCACATCTTACAAAAGATATTGATAAACTGGAAAGTTTACCAAAGGATTACTGAATGTATGTATGTTAGGCCATCCATAAATACTTGATAGTGCATTAATGGGCATCATCATTTTTACATTTTATGCCTTACTTCAACCCTTTATCTATTTATCTGAGAGACAAAGTTATAGGTAATGTCACAAATCTGGAAGGTAGTCATTTAAAAACTACTATAAACTGTGACTACATTCTTTTTTTTATGTTTTTTTTGCAAGGCAAATGGGGTTAAGTGGCTTGCCCAAGGCTACACAACTAAGTAATCATTAAGTGTCTGAGACCAGATTTGAACCCAGGTACTCCTGGCTCCAGGGCTGGTGCTTTATTCACTGCGCCACCTAGCCGCTCCTGTGACTACATTCTTAAAGGACCAAAAGGAGAAGTTTAAATTGAGGCTAGATGGAGAAGAGAGGAAAACTCCAGATGAAAATAGCAGTGATTGGGCTTGATATTAGAAAAAATACAGTGGCTATGATTGTACAGTAATCCAAAGGAGAAAATCAGAGAAGATATCAGGAATAATATTTATGACCTCAGATAAAATACCTATTTGGGAGTATGAACTTTAAACAAAATGAACTTGAAAATTTAAAATAAGACACTAAATATAAGCTCATGGAGACTCAGTGGGATGTTGTTTATGAGTGGAATATGGCAAGAAATTGATAAACTTTGGTAAAAGAGGAATAAGAACTGAGAGGGGCAGCATGGTAACTCTCTCTATCATTAAGATATATATCTGTATAGCTATCCATACAACTAAGGAAATATAAGTTATCTGTATGAGGATAAAACAGAGATAAATGCAATTTATTTTTGAAAGTTATGGATAATTTGGGTCATATGGAGAATATGTGTAATGTTTTTTTGAACACAGTTGCCAAATATTCAATTGTGACTGACTTTTCATAACCTCTTTTGGGGTTTCTTTGGCAAAGATCCTGGAGTGGTTTGCCATTTCCTTCTCCAGTTCATTTTACAGATGAGGAAACTAAAGCAAACAGAGTTAAGTGGCTTGCCAAAGGTCACACAGATAGTAAGTGTCTGAGGGCAGATTTGAACTTACAAAGAGGAGTCTTCTTAACATCAAACCCAGTGCTCTTCCATTGGACCACTAGATTCCCCTAGTTATTGCTTAATAAATGGATAGTGACTGATTGATCGATTACTACCTTGGTCCCTGGAAAAATTGGACTTGTGTTTCTATAAATAGTTCCTCTGACCCCTCATGAGTGCTTGTCCTTGTGAGTTCTCCATAAAATGATTTTTTTGGTGAACATACATCTGGCATTCTAGCAACGACTATCCAATCCATCGTAGTTGCATTCTGACTTGAATTCCAATATTACCACAGAGAGTATAACTACGATGGGCTAGACACATTGGCACTGATGTAGACATTAAGTGATTTGTCCAAGGTTTCAGGTAGGATTTGAACCCAGATCTTCTTGACTTCAAGTCCAGTGCCTTAGCCATTCCCTTTGTAGAGTTCTGAGGCTTCTCATTATAAGCTGGCCCTGGGGCCTGACACAGCTTCTATCTTCTGGTCCTTGGTTTCTCCCATCTCTCAACATTATCCTTCTTGGGTTTTCAGAAGATTTACTGTTATGTGTTGGATGGGGGATAGAATAACAAAAGGAAATTTAAAGGGTCCACTTAGCCATCCCAGGCTCATGAAAGCAGGGCTAGAAAATCCTCAAGAATCCCTGTGTCTCAGTTTCTTCATTTCTAAATCAGAGAGTTAGACTTGTTGATCCCTAAAGTCCAGGGGACCTCTAATAATCTATGATCTTTTTGAGTCCTCCCTCCCCAAAGTATGCAACTCTATTGATCTTGAACTCCCAAATTCCTCTTCTCCTTGCCATTCAGCTGGAAACAATTTGGAGGTTCCCCCCCCCCCCCCCCCCCCCCCCGCCTTGTTCTTCTCACCCTTCCCTCCCCCCATCCCCCTGACTCTCAGTCTCAAACTGTTAGCATTTTAGTTCCCAAGATGGAGTAAATGAGACCCACTGAGGTCCAGGCAGAATGAATTGAAATCTTAGAGAACTTTTTCCAATGGAAAGCCTTTCATTAAGTGCCTCCCTTATGAACAGGGGTGGTTGGGGGCCTCTTGGGCATCTCCTCATCCCCAGAAGCCTCTCCAAGAGCACCTTTTCCATCTGCTCAGGCTGCAAGGGGACCTGAGGGCTACACACTGGGCTGCTCAGCCACATGGGAGCCCAGGGAGCCCGATCCTCTGCATTAAAGACATGGTCTTTGAAGGTGATGGAAAATGTGGCTTACCAGATCTGACAGTAACTCCACAGTAGTTACCCAGGATCTGGCCGAGGCTATGCAGCAACAAGAACCACGTGGTCTGGCCCTGGGAAGTAGCTACTGGGAAGCCAAGAGGGCTCTGTCACTAATGCCAGTTGTCAGGAGCTATTTCACTGATGCTTCCACCTTTGAGAGGCCTCAGATGTCTATTTGAATGGCCATAAAGATTTGAAGATGATGTAAAAAGCAGGAATCTTTTTTTTATTGCTCAATGAGAGAAAGAGAGAGAGGAAGAAAAGTGACAGAGACAGAAAGACAGACACACACACACACACACACACACAGAGAGAGAGAGAGAGAGAGAGAGAGAGAGAGAGAGAGAGAGAGAGAGAGAGAGAGAGAGAGACTGAGACTATTCTCCAGGTGCTATCTCTTGAGAGAAGAGAGAAGAAACAGTGGGGAGCTTCAACCACCTTGTGAGACAAGGACCTAATCAGCAGAAGCTGGGAGAAGTTTCAGCAGCAGCTGCCATCAATCCCTAACTCTCCTCCATCTAATACCAGTTTTCTGGTATGATACAGATGACAGGGGGTTATAATCTTCCTGGAACATAAGATAGGACACACCTCTCTTATGTCAGTCCTAAATGGGTGTAAATAGATATTAGTTGTTTGGATAGATAGATAGATAGATAGATAGATAGATAGATAGATAGATAGATAGATAGCTATGGAGAGAGACAGACACAGAGGGAGAGAGAACTGTATGTATAGGAGCAAAGGATTCATTAACATGTAAAGGGCAGGGACTGTTTCATTTTTGGTTTGGGGTCTCTGATCACAGAGCCTTGAACATTAGAGTTGCTTTCCAAATGCTTGTTGAATTGAATTATAATTTAAATTGAACTCACTGATCTTTGGCTTATTATGCATGCTGTACTCTAAAATTTACTCTTGGTTATATCTCAGTGATAATGTTATAATCATATTAATAATAATATAGCAATATAACAATATAATAACAACAATAATAATAATCTTGGTGATAATGTAACTCTAATTTTCACAGACCTAAATGGCAGGTCCCCTATATTCCATACAAATACTTAAGGTAATTCCTGCATATTGAATATAAGACAACTTTATTTCATTTTGCCTAAAATATAGAAGATAAAGACAAACAGGAAACCATAAAGAAATGTAAAAAAACACACAAAAGCTCACAAAAATTACAATCAATCAATATAATTATTTTCCCTCTCCAGTGGGTCATATCTTTCCACAGGTTTCTACACCTCTCTCTTGGCCGATTTATAATCATTCTATGGTTTGGACTCCCACTGTAGAAGGGAAACACCCTTTGGGGACGTTGCGCAATACCTTTCCTATCAAATCCCATTTTTCTTTGTTAAAAAAGCATTTTTAAATGCATTTATTATTTCTTTTCCACACCCCTACCCCCAATTTGAACAATAAAAATAATATGGCAAACATGCATAAGACAACCCAACACATTTCCACCTTAGGTATACCTAAAAGCGTATGCTTCATTAAGCATATTACCTCTCCGGCAGGAAGTGGGATGCTCATTTTCAGTCCTCTGTATTCACAGGTCACTCTTTTCTAATAATTTATAGAAATAACTGAGAACAAAATCAAGTCAAACAAATATTAATTAAACACCTACTAGATATGCTGGGCAAATAGGTGTGTAGTGGATAGAACACTTAGTTTGGAGTCAGGAAGCAATGAATTTAAATCTGGTCTCAGACACTCACTATATGACCCTGGCCAAATCACTTAATTCTGTTTACCTCATCTGTAAAATGAGCCAGAGAAGAAAATGGCAAATTACTATCATATCTTTACCAAGAAAATCCCCCAAAAGGGGTCATGAAGAATTGGACACCACTGAAATGACTAAACAATAACAACCAAATATATGCCAGTTGAAAGGATGGAAAGGCAAAAACAATTCTTGAGGACCTCACAATCTAATGGAAGAGATGACATGAAAAAACTATGAACATATGTAGTATATAAAATAAGTCTGTAAATATACATATATATGTATAATAAACATAAACATAAATACACAGATGATAGTTTGTAAATAACCTCAGATGGAAGGCACTCAAATGAAGGTATTGGGAAGGTTTTTGAGGTTTTAGCTAAAACTTGAAGGAAACCCAGAAATTCATGAGGAAGAGATGAGAAGGGAAAGAATTCAAAGCATTTAGAATAGCCAAACCATGGAGAGTAAAGTGTAAGAAGACCAGAAAGGTAGAAAGGGACAGGTTGATGAAGGGCTTTAAAAATCAAAAGAAAATATTGTATTTGATCCTGGAGATAAAAAAGAGCAACTGGAATTTATTGAAGAAGGAGGTGTTATGGTCAGATGTTCACCTTAGGAAGACTAATTTGTTAGCTGAATGGAAGATGGATTGGAGTAGGGAGAAACTTGAGATAGAGAGATCAATTATTGCAATGAGGGATAGAGAATGACATCTAGAATATGTCTAGATGACTGGAGGATGGTGGTAACTTTCACAGTAATAGGGAAATTAGGAAGATTGGAGATTTTGCTCACAAGGACAATAAATACAGTTTTGGGTACATTGACTATGAGACATTCATTTAGAGATGCAAGCCTGGAGGTTGGGGCTAAACAAATAGATGTGAAAATCTTTTATATAGTGATGATTATTGAATCCATGAGAGCTAAGGAAATCATCAAGCAAAATATTAGAGAGGGAGAAGAGGAAAAAACCTTTCTAGGATAGAGGCTTGGGAGGCATCCATAGTTAGGAGGCACAACCTAGGTGAAGATCCAAATCTTTTCTCTTATAGGTAACTTTAGTTCTTCCAGTTTTAGGGACTTATGGGGGAATTGCTTCTCTTTTCAAGAGCCAACCTACTTAGGAAATTCCCATTTTTCTGGATCAAATGTTGGATCTCCAAACTCAAACAAGAAATTATTTGTAATGCAATCCCCTAAACTAGAACTGCTAAAGAAATCTCCCTTCTCTGGCTAGAAATATAGATTTTTGGAGTTATGCTGACTAGGAAAAAATCCCTCTCCTTTGGACAGAAGACTAAATTTCAGAACTCTTAAGACTGGAGTTCCTCCAGGAGCTGACTTTTCCCAGTAACTCTCTTCTTGAGTTACAAGAACAGACACATGTAGCTTACCTGTCATTTATTTCTGTCACAAGGCATCTATTAGCAGCTCCTGGTTGGGGAGGTCAGTAGAGTTTACCTTCTCACTCCCCTCCAAATATCTTGTATCTGCTAATTTTCTATTACATTAATATTTTTCTTTGAAACATTTTTTTCTTGGTCCTGAACTAGACTCAGACCAGAGAGAAAGGTCCATATTCCCATTATTTTTCCAGGACTCTCTTCATTCCCACTCAGCTACACTCCTTTCACCTGGATGATATCATGTCCCAGGAACCCCATCTTCAAAAAACTCCCTTGTGCTTCCTCCTATATATCAACAATAATGTACCGAACAATGATTATTCAGTCTCTATTTGAAAACCTATGAAGAAGGGAACTTGAGGGGACTTCCGACCAAGATGGAGGAGAGAAGACAGGCACAGTGCTAAAATCTCCTGATCTTCCCTCATATATAATATGAAACAAACCTCTTAACAGAAATCCAATCTACAAAACCCAGAAAGAGAAACTAGGAGAAGAAGCTCTACCTCAAGGTTTGTCCTCCGGGATTGTGGGTGAGCCAGGTGTAGAGGGAAGACTCTGGTGGGATCACAGGACAGGGTAAGAGCCTGAACTCATGACTAGCCTGATCAGCTGGATGGACTAGAATCTGAAAGCCTAAAAGTGGGGCAAGCCTGATTGGCTGTAGAGTCAGAGGCCATCTAGGGAGCAGAGGCATTGGTTCTGGCACTGAGGATCTGGAGCTTGCCTGTAGAGCTAGAGGGTGAGTTCCAGTGCAGGAGAGCTGAAGTCATACCTTAATTTCAGCTGAATCCTCTTCCCAGAACAAATATAGCCCATCTCTGCCCAAGCTCAGGTGTGAGCAGCAGGCCTCCCTCAGCTATGAATAGGGAGAGCAATTACCTTGCCCTAGAGCAAAACCCACCATTCCTCAAAGATAAAAGAACTCAGCAGCTTCATCCACCCCCTCCAGGCAAAGGGAGAGGACCTCAAATTAAGGTCACAGACATTCCAAAGAAAGCAACCAACACAGCCTACTGACCAGCCCACTTGGAATTACTAAACCCAGTGAGTAAAGCCTCTAGGGATCTCAACACCAAACCTCTGTGAACCAGCCCCTCACCAACATAAGGTCTTAGGAAAATGAAAAAAGGTCAGTGAAAAGGAGGGTCTGTAGAAAAATTCCTAGAAGGAAAAGACCCTAGAGAGACCTAGAACCACTGAGGAGAATATGATCTGGTCTCCAGTACAGAAAGACTTCCTTGAAGAAATCAGGAAGGAGTTTAACAATCAATTGGAAAATTTGGGAGAGACAATTAACACCTTGCAACAAGAAAACAAATCATTGGAAAATATAATTGGAAAAATACAAAAAGAAAATAATTCTCTCAAAACCTCAATTGGTCAAATGGAAAACTCTTTCAAAAATAGAACTGATCAAGTGGAAAAGGACTTGCAAAAGGTAAATGAAGAAAATTCTTCTCTAAAAAAAAGAATGAAGTCTGTGGAAACTAATGACTTCATGAGACAGCAAGAGTCTGTTAAACAAAACCAAAAAATAAAAATAAAATGCAAGAAAATGTGAAATACGTCATTAGCCAAACCACTGACCTTGAGAATAGATTGAGAGGGGACAACCTGAGAATTATAGGTCTGAAAACACTGAAGAGACAAAAAAGCCTGGACTTAGTATTACAGGATTTAGTGATGGAAAACTGCACTGATATCATGGAACCAGAGGGCAAAATCATTATTGAAAGAATGCATCGATCCCTCTGGAAAGAGATCCTAAAATGAAAGCACCACTATTGTGGCCAAATTCCAGAACTATCAGATAAAAGAGAAAATCCTGCAAGCAGCCAGAAAGAAACAATTTAGATACCAGAGAGCCACAGTAAGGATTACACAGGACCTGGCTCCATCAACATTAAGGGATTAAAGGGCCTGGAATGAGATATTCCAAGAGTAAGGAAGCTTGGAGTACAGCCAGGAATCCACCACCCAGCAAAGCTGAGCCTTCTCTTCTAGAGGAAAAGATGGACATTTAACGAAATGGGAGACTTCCAAAATTTCCTGATTAAAAGATCAGAGCTTAATAGAAAATTTGGACATCAAACAGGAGGCTCAAGAGACATGTGAAAAGGTTAAAAAAAGGGTAAAGGAAAAAAACTGCTATCCAATAAGATGAAACTGACTATATCCTCTCCTGGAAGAGAGATTCTCATAATTCTTGAGAATTGTAACTCTATTAGAGAGAATATACTTCACCAGAAGTGATGGACACATGACTTTTCTGTGACTCAGAATGATTTTAAAACAATACCTCCTTAAAAATGGGGACAGTAAGGAGATGGGAGGATGGAGGAGATTGAATGGGGTAAATCTCATTACATTAAGATGTACAAAAGACCTATTGTAATAGAGGGGAAGAAGGGAGGATCTGAAAACCACCTGAATCTTCCTCTCATCAGACTTTGCTTAAAGTTAACTTACACAAACACTCAGTTAAGTTAAGAAACTTATCTTACCTTTCAAGTATTAAAAGGGGAAAAGGGGAGGGAGAGGATGGGGAGGGGGAGGGGGAATAAAAGGAGTACTAACAGAAGGGAGGGAAGAAGGGGAAAAGGGAAAGGGGAAAGAAAGGGGAGGGGGTTTGATATAGGAGGGCAAACACATTGAAGGTGGTGGTATTCAGAAACAAAATACTGGGGAATATGAATAAAGGGGAAAAAGGGGGGAAATAAAAACAGAGGGAAGATAGCATGGAGGGCAATAAAGAGTTAGTAATTATAACTTTGAATATGAATGGGATGAACTCTCCCTTAAAGCATAAGCGCATAGCAGAGTGTATTAAAAAACAGAATCCTACAATATTTTGCTTATAAGAAACTCATTTGAAGCAGAGAGAAACATATAGAGCAAAGGTAAAAAGTTGGAGCAAAATATATTTTGCTCCAGCTGAAGTGAAAAAATCAGGGGAAGCAATCCTTATCTCAGACAAAGCAGCTACAAAAGTAGATAGTGTTAAAAGAGATAAGGTAGGAAACTATATCTTCCTAAAAGGTACCATAGACAATAAAGTAATTTCAGTACTAAGTATGTATGTACCCAATGGTATAGCATCCAAATACTTAGAGGAGAAGTTGAAAGAACTATAGGAAGACATAGGTAGCAAAACTCTACTAGTGGGAGGCCTCATCCTCCCACTCTCAGATTTAGATAAGTCTTACCATAAAATAAACAGGAAGGAAGTTAAAGAGATAAATAGATTTTTAGAAAACCTAGATATAATAGACTTGTGGAGGAAATTGAATGGGGATAGAAAGAAATATACTTTTTTCTACAGTACATAGTACTTACACAAAAATTGACCATGTACTAGGGCATAAAAACTTAATGATTAACTACAGAAAGGCAGAAATAGTGAATAAATCTTTCTCAGACCATAATGCAATAAAAATCATATGTAATACTATACCGGGAGATACAAACCCAAAACTAATTGGAAGCAAAATAACCTTATTTTAAAAAATAAGTGGATCAAACACAAATTATAGAAAGAATTAATCATTTCATCCTAGATAATAACAATAATGAAACAACATACCAAAACCTATGGTATTCACTCAAGACAGCTTTCAGAGGATATATTATATCTTTAAATGCTTACATGAATAAATTAGAGAAAGAGGAAATCAATGAACTAAATATGCAATTAAACAAATTAGAGAAAGAACAAATTAAAACCTCCCAATTAAACACCAAATTAGAAATTCTAAAAATTAAAGGAGAAATTAGTAAAACAGAAAGCAATAAAATTATTGAGCAAATAAATAAAACCAAGAGTTGGCTTTATGAAAACCAATAAAATTGATAAACCCCTGGTTAATTTGATTTAAAAAAAAGAAAGAAGAAAACCAAATTGTTAGTATCATATATGGAAAAAGGTGAACTCACCACCAATGAGGAGGAAATTCAAGTAATAATTTGGAATTATTTTACCCAACTCTATGCCAATAAATTTGACAATCTAAGAGAAATGGATGAATTTTTACAAAAAATATAAGTTGCCCAGGTTAAGTGAAAAGGAAATTAAAAACCTAAACAACTCTATCTCAGAAAAAGAAATTCAACAAGCCATTACTGAACTCTCTAAGAGGAAAAATCTCCAGGGCCAGATGGATTCACGAGTGAATTCCATCAAACATTTAAGGAACAATTGGTTCTAATTCTATATAAACTCTTTGGAAAAATAGGTGAAGACAGAACTCTGCCTAACTCTTTCTATGACACCAATATGGTACTAATACCTAAACCATGAAGAGTTAAAACAGAAAGAAAATTATAGACCTATCTCCCTGATAGAGATGCCAGAATCTTAAATAAAATCTTAGCAAAACAATTACAACAAGTTATCACTAGGATAATACACTATGACCAAATAGGATTTATTCCATGGATGCAGGGTTGGTTCAATATTAGGAAAACTGTCAGTATAATTAATTATATCAATAACAAACCTATCAGAAATATGATTATATCAATAGATGCTGAAAAAGCTTTTGACAAAATACAGCACCCATTCCTACTAAAAACACTAGAGAGTATAGGAATAAATAGCTTGTTCCTTAGAATAATAAGTAGTAATCTATCTGAAACCATCAACAAGCATTATGTGCAATGGGGATAGTCTAGAGACATTCCCAATAAGATTAGGGGTGAAACAAGGATGCCCGTTATCACCACTACTATTCAATATTGTGTTAGAAATGTTAGCTTCAGCAATTAGAGAAGAAAAAGAAATTGAAGGAATTAGAATTAGGAAGGAAGAAACAAAACTCTCACTCTTTGCAGATGACATGATGGTATACTTAGAGAATCCTGACTACTAGAAATAATTAACAACTTTAGCAAAGTTGCAGGATATAAAATAAGCCTTCATAAATCCTCGGCATTTCTATATATAACCAACAAGATACAGCAGAAAGAGCTAGAAAGAGAAATTCCATTCAAAGTAACCTCAGTCAATATAAAATTCCTGGGAGTCTACCTGCCAAGGCAGACTCAAAAACTTTTTGAAAACAATTACAAAACACTTCTCACACAAATAAAATCACAAATAAAATCAGATTTAAATAACTGGACAAACATCAACTGCTCATGGATAGGCTGAGCTAATATAATAAAAATGACAATTCTACGAAAACTAAATTACCTGTTTAGTGTCCTACCAATCAAAATTCAAACAATTACTTTGATGAGTTAGAAAAAAAATTGTAAGTAAATTCATATGGAGAAATAAAAAGTCAAGAATTTCCAGTGATGCAATGAAAAAAAAGTGCAAAAGAAGGTGGCTTAGCCTTACCAAGATCTAAAATTATATTATAAAGCATCAGTCTTCAGAACTGTCTGGTATTGGCTAAGAAATAGAGTGGTGGATCAGTGGAATAAGCTAGGTGCAATAGCAGGAAATGATTATAATAATCTTCTGTTTGATAAGCCCAAAGAGTCCAACTACTAGGATAAAAACTCTCTTCAATAAAACCTTTTGGGAAAAATTGAAAGTTAGTCTGGAAGAAACTTAGATTAGACCAACACCTCACTCCCTATACACTAAGATAAGATCCAAATGGATACAGAATTTAGACATAAAAAAACAGAGCAAACTTGAAGATCAAGGAGTAGTTTACCTGTTAGATCTATGGAAAGGGAAGCAGTTTATGACCAAGGAAGAGATGGAGAACATCATTAAAAACAAACTAGATAATTTTGATTACATTAAATTAAAAAGCTCTTGCATAGACAAAACTACTGTAACCAAGATCAAAAGAAATCTAGTAAATTGGGAAACAATTTTTACTACTTGTATTTCTGACAAAGGACTCATTTCTAAAATATAGAGAGAAATGAGTCAATGGTCAATGGATATGCAAAGGCAATTTACAGATGAGGAAATCAAAGCAAACCATAGTCATATAAAAATTGCTCTAATTCATTACTTATTAGAGAAATGCAAACTAAAACATCTATGAGATACCACCTCACACCTCTCACACTGGCCAGTATGACCAGAAAGGACAATGATCAATGTTGGAAGGGATGTGGGAAATCTGGGTCACTAATACATTTTTGGTGGAGCTGTGAACTCATCCAACCTTTCTGGAGAGCAATTTGGAATTACAACCAAAGGGCAATAAAAATGTGCATACCGTTTGATCCAGCAATATCACTACTGGGTCTATACCCTGAAGAGATTATGAAAAAGGGTAAAAATATCACTTGTACAAAAAATTTTCATAGCGGCCCTGTTTGTGGTGGCAAAGAATTGGAAATGAAGTAAATGTCTTTCATTTGGGGAATGGCTTAAAAAACTGTGGTATATGTATGTCGTGGAATACTATTGTTCTATTAGAAACCAGAAGGGATGGGAATTCAGGGAAGCCTGGGAGGATTTGCATGAACTGCTGCTGAGCGAGATGAGCAGAACCAGAACAACATTGTACACCCTAACAGCAACATGGGGGTGATGACCAATCTTGATGGACTTGTTTATTCCATCACTGCAACAATCAGGGACAATTTTGGGGTATTTTCAGTGGAGAATACCATCTGTATACAAAGAAAGACCAAAGACTATTACCTTTAATTAAGAAAACACATTATCTTACTATGTAATTTTGCTATCTCTTCCTTAAGAATATGATTTTCTCTCTTATCACATTAAACTTAGATCTATGTATACCATGGAAACAATGTAAAGACTGACAGACTGCCTTCTGTGGTGGGCAAGGAGGGAAGGAAGATTAAGGGAAAAATTGTAAAACTCAAAATAAAAGAAAAATCTTAAAGAAAAAAAGGTTACTTGCTACATCTCAAGACAGTCCATTGTACTTTGATTTGGCATTAATTTTTAGATAATCTTTTCTGACATTAAACCTCCCAAAGCATCCAGCCCGGAGATTCCATTGGTGCATTTATTGTAATTCTTGTTGAGCCACCCAGGAAGAATATTTTGTTTCTCATATTCTCAACTTTTTACTCTCTCTCATCTCACATATCTAATCAGCAATCAGATCCTGCCATTTCCATCGCCATAACGTCTCTTGCATTTCTCTTCTCTGATGTTGCAACCATCTTGGGGCAAGCTTCTGTCACCTTGTACCTGGTCTATTATAGTAGCCTGCTTACTGACACAAGCTTCTCCCCAATCTAGTCCATCTCTCACTCATCAGTCAAGGTGAGTTTCCTAAAATGAAGGTTTAACCGTGTTACCTCACTACTCAGTGGCTTCTTATCCCCTCCAGGAACAAATAGAAAATCCTCTTTTGGTATTCAAAACCCTTTATAACCTTGTCCTTTCCTTCCTTTCCAGTCTTCTTATATCTTATTCCCTGTCACATACTCTTAAAGCCAGTGACACTGACTTCCTTGTTGTTTTTCAAATAGAATATATCATTTTTGGATTCTCAGCATTTTCACTGGTTGTTCCTCATGCCTGGAATTTTCTCCCACCTCATCCCTGTCACCTTGGCTCTCTTCAAATCCCCAATCAAATTCCACCATCTGGAAGAAATCTTTCTTGATCCTTCTTAAAACTACTGGTCGAAAAATTTCATTACCAGGCGAATACTTTTTCTGAATTTAATAATCCTTATCCACTAAAAAAAAATCTTACAATAGCTTCCAACTACCTCTAAAATAAAATATAAACTTTCACTTTAGAAATTAAAGCCTTCCACAATCCACCTTTTTCTTAGTAGTCTTTTTATTTCATTTCTCATTTTTTTCCACTTCATTTTTTCTTTTTGCTAATTTCACTTTCCTTTGTGTACACTTTGTACCAACCAAACTGACCCTCTAGGTGTTTCCCATATATATGACATTCCATTTCCTGCCTTGCTCCATATCTGGAATGTACCTTCCTTTTCATCTCCATGTCACAGTATTCTGAGTTTTCTCTAAAGCATGGCTCAGGTGCTATTGTTTTCAATAGATCTTTCCTGATCTATCCAGTTATTAACACTCTCCCTCTTGAAATTGCTTTCTATTACGCTTTCTATTACTTGGTATACATTTTATATTTACATGTGTACATGTGATATTTCCTTAGTAGTATGTAAGCTCCCTGAGGGCAAATTCTGATTGTTTCTATTTTTGCATTTCCATGTTATTGTTTTGGTTTTGTAGTTGTTTCAGTTGTGTCTGACTCTTTATGACCTCATTTGGGGTTTTCTTGGCAGAGATATTGAGCAGTTTGCCATTTCCTTCTTCAGCTCATTTTACAAATGAAGAAACTGAGGCAAACAGGGTGAAGTGACTTGCCCAGTGTCACACAGTCTTGTGAGTGTCTGAGGTCAGATCTGAACTCCTCAAGGTGTCTTCCTGAATCCAGGTCCAACATTTTATCCACTTCCCATCTAGCTTTTCTATCCTAGAACAATTGCTTGTATGTACTAAATGCTTAAACATGTTTTGAATTGAATTAAATTACCTAGATTGGTCTCTTAATGACTAACATTTATGGTCTCCATGACTATACTCATAATCTTTCTAGCTTAGCATGAATTTCCAGATCTTGATCTCCACTTGAAGAACCCCAGAGTCACCTTCACCATGAGTAGGCATTGAAGTAGGATTTCAACAAAGGGACATTAAGCTAATGTCTACAAAGCCTCTTAGGGTCCCCAGGCAAAAGGACTAAATTGTACCAAGCATCATTATGTTGGTTTTTACCATAAAGCTGTTATTAAAGAGACTGAAATAACAAGATGCTTTATGAGAGTTCTGGGCTTCCTTAGCTCTCTTGTGGCCAATAACGAGAGCATAATCACAAAATTATTCCAGGGATTTTTTTTGCACCCAATAAAAAAAATGACACATTCTCTGAGAGTCAGAACTGGCAAACAACTTTTCTTGTCCCTACTGTCATTTACCTGCACATGGTACAAGAGCTTATTTTGGTTCTTAATGAAGACTCAGAGCTTCTAATTATGTAGGGATGTGATTAAATGAGTTTCTCAGTGACTTACTGTCACTGGAGAAATCTTTTAATTTGCACACTGCTGCTGCGGTCGTATCTTGCAAATAGTGATGCCTTAACAATCCCCATTGCCACTCATTTGCCACAGCGACTCCTACTCATTGACTTTGAAAGTTTTAATAGTGCCCCATGAAACTTTTAATTGCCATTGATTAGCATTTGGTATCCAGAGGCAAGTCACTAGGGGACAGGGCTCCATTCTGCAAAGAATCACATAGATCTCAAATGGAGATTAAGTGAAAAACAGAATTTTTCTATCTTTTGCAATCTCTCCTAACTTTGCCCTGACTTACATTTGGCAGGGTCTTCTCTTAGATCTTTCAGCTTGAATTGTTTGATCCTATCTTCTTTCACATATCTAATAGAAGACAATAAACCAAATGAGGAAAGCAAGGAGTATTAGTATTTTAAACAGAAACATAATTCAGTATCTGGGGTTAGAAAAATATTCTGCTTCTTTTTGACTAAGCCTCGTTAGTCCTTACTGCCTTATCTGGCTTCTATTCCAGTGCTTATACTGACCTGAAATTATTAATTGAGTTGGTAAGATTTGTGTTATTGAATTATGTTTATGAATTTATTCTTCATAACTCAGGCTATAATCAATGGAATTATGGGGAATGTAAATTAGGCAGAAAAGAAAGAATAGAAATAGTAAAACCTAGGAGTCCTCAATAGATCGCAATGTCAGAGCTGTCCAATCCAACCCATACCTGAATAAGAATTTTCTCTTCATCAAAAGGTCAGCCATCCTTTGCTTAAAAATTTTCAGTGAAAACTCACCAACTCCACAGACAACTCATTCCACTTTGAGGTAATTCCATCTGATGGAGAATTTTTCTGTCCATCAAGTCTCAATTTGCTTCTTTGCAATTTCTATCCATAGTTCCTCCTTTCTTCCCTTTGGAGTTTATCAGAGCAAATCCAGTCACTGGTCTACTTGACACCTCTGTCAGTGATGAATGATGAGCTCCTAGATTAGAATGAACTGGGAAGAGGAAAGTTCCTTTGACCTTTCTCAGCACTTTAAGGATAGGCAATTTAGTGAAGGTGGGCCTTTCCTATTATACATTAATATATGCTCTATAGGTCAGTTGTCATGGCTGAAAATTTCATTACACTTAAGTCAAATTGGTGTTGAACCTCTGAATTTAACTAGTCTGGATCTTGGGCAACAGGTCTACTCAAACCTAGGCTTTCCAATTTGATGGAATAGGCCACTCTCTTAGACTAGTTTTTGAAAACTCATGGACACTTCCATGTGACAATAAGCCATTAGAGCATTACTTCAGTGCAAATCTTTTTGAATTTAAAAAAGGAAAATTGAGGAAGAAGCAGGAAATCTAAGTATGTGGTTATAGAATTATAGTAGGACTTATTTGGGGAGAAAAAAGTAAAAGGCCAACAGTAAAACAGAGAAGAAAGAAAGAAAGAAGAGGTTAGAAGATTAGGGCTAATTTAGAAAGCTTTGACTGATTCTACAGCAGGATACCAAATGGAATCTTTTCAGTTGATTAACTATATATAGATTTATATAGAGAGTGCCTATGTTTATGTATATATGTACACATTTACACATATATGTATATCATTTTCCCCCAAGTACATGTTACATTTTTTAACATTTTTAAAAAGTTTCAGATTTTGAATTCTATCTTTCAAATGTTGTATCAAATGCAAATTTATACAGTTAGTCAGATTTGTTGTGTAGCTGCTATGGTGCTATGGGAAGAATTAATAATAAAACTGAAAAGTCTAATAAATAATAATGTTTGTCCTTTGTTTTTGAAGAAAATCATAATATCAGGGAGAAGTTTGGATCTAGTGAACTGGGGAAACTTGAACCTCAGAGTTTGGTTATTAGGCAAAGAATTTTTATGTCATTTATAGTGTGACCTTCAGAAATCAAAATCATGATGTATATTGGAATGCTCACAATGAGCCAGAATGAAGTTGCTTTTGGAGATATTTCCCAGAAACCAAGAAGTTTCATACCCTCTCCACCCCCACCAAATATCAAAACTAAGACCATTTATTAATTGAAAGAACCCAGATCTGTGCAAAAATATTTATTGACGATAAATGCCTTCTGGTTACGCTCGATGGAAAGAAACAGACAAATGATTTCATAAAGGAAAAAAAATCAAGAGAGTTCCAGTTTTCATTTCCCCTCCTTTTCCCTAAGAGTTAAGGGTTTGCTGGTTCCTGACTGAGGAGTTTGCTTTCCTAGGGGGAACAGCCTCTGAAATTGAAAGAATAGTCTTTTGTTTTGTTTGTTAATAAACTAGATCTGTGATTTCATCCATGTAAGGAACTCCCTTCACAGATAGTCTTAGACAACTTCTTTTAGAGGCAATCAGGGTTAAGTGACTTGCTCAGGGTCACACATCTAATAAGTATCTGAGGTGGGATTTGACTCCAGAGTCAGTGCTCTATCTACTGTAACACCTGGCTTCCTATTTACAACCTATATAGTCTTACAGAGAATGATCTGGAATAAAAGAAACTAAATGAATTGCCTAGGTCAACAACCAAGCATTTATAGGAAGTAGGATTTTATGCCATCTCTCTTTTTTTTTAGCTCCAAGCCTAGAACATTATTGACTATATCATGATTACTTCTTTTGAACTCTTCTTTGTGTCAGAATTGAATTAGCTAAGATTTTAGCCTAGAATTTCAGTTGTTTTATTAGCTAAAAAGGGAGAGAAGCTCTCCAACTATGTTGAGATTGCACGTCTAATGGGAAAAGATATAGATGAGCTGTTGGAGCTGTTCATTGATCTAGCTATTCTGGAAAATTATCTGGATTTATATTAAAAAATCATTAAGTTATAAAGCACTTTTTGACTTGTTAATACCACTACTAGTCATATACTCCAAGAAAGTTAAAGACAGAGGGAAAAGTACCACAGATAAAAAAAATATTTACAGCAATACTTTCTGTTTGTAGCAAAGAAATGGAAGGAAAGTAGGAGGGCCCATCAATTAGGAACTTAGTTAACAAATTGGGGTATGTTAATTTAATATAATATTATACTGTGAGAAATGATGAATATGGAAAAGTTAGAAAAGGTTTGGAAGATTTGTATGAACTGGAGCAGAGAGAAGTAAAAATTACCAGAACAATTTACATGATAACCACAATTCTGCTTCTTAACATTAGGAAGGCAGATAATGGAGTGAGAAGAGTCATACATTTTCAGACATAACCAGATTTGTTTTGTTTAATTGTCCTCATCTGTTGTTAAAGAAGGGTTCTATTGGTGAATGAAATCATTGAAAAGTGATAGTGATGAAAACAAAAGAACCTCACATTTTTTTTTTGTAATAAGAAGTACATGTAAGTTAGAATTAGGACACAGGAATTTCAACCCTAATATCTAAAATTTCTCAAAAACTAAAGTATCTCAAAGATGGAAGGCACTCTAGAAGTCATATTGTTCAACCTCTGCTGATTATGATTAATCCCCATTAACAGAGCTAATAATAAGAACAAATGTAAACTTAGAGCTTCAAGGCTTCATTCAGTTCTTACCACATCCCTCTAATTTTGAAGCTAATATTAACTCTATTTTACAAAGTAAGAGACTGACTTAAGTTAAGTGACTTGCACAGGATTATATAGCTAACAAGCATTTGGAGCAAGTTTTGAACTCAGGTCTTGATGATTCCAAGTCCAGCACTCTACTTTCCTGCTAATGTTGCATTCTTGAAAAGTTGTTTTTCAGACTCTGCTTAAGTACAATATCCATTATGCTACACAATCTCTCTAGAGGGATGAATTTTTGTAGTTAAGGAAGAGTTACTCTTTCTAGTTCTTAGTATTGGAGCTGCAACTTCTTTTTTCTTATATGGGTAATAAAACATTGAATGAAACTATATCTCAGAGCTTTAGTTCCCAAGCATTATATCCTCCTCTTTTATCAATGTCCCACCTAAAGACAAGTTAACAATACATCAGAGAGGCTAACATGGTCTTCCCATTCTCTGAAAAATGGGGGCTGGAAGGTCTGGTGAGGAGGATATAATCCCTTTGTTCCCAAGAGAAGCAAATGTTATTTTCACCAGATGATCTTTTTGAATTTCATTCTTATCTGTAAACATCTGGAGTTCTTGAAGTTTCTGAAACTATTCCTCCAGGCTCTGCATCATCCCACTAAATTATTCAAGATGGCAGCAGGAGACCACCTTAATCATGTTCTTCATAGAACTGTTGGATTTTTCCATGGAAACTTTCCCCCAAAAAATCCAAAGGAAATTTTAGGCAATCATATTTCAGACTTATTGAACAACATCTCACAGTTCTTATTAGTTTGAACTCTCCTGATAAGTATTCTGTGGGAGAAATACTAGCAACTGAGCCACAAATACTTTCTATATACACAAATACTTTCTGTATACACAAGCTCTCAAAACTAGTACTGTAACACAACTATTACCTACTCTTACACAAAAATACACACCCACGGGGTGGCTAGGTGGAGCAGTGGATAGAGCACCAGCCCTGGAGTCAGGAGTACTGGAATTCAAATCCAGCCTCAGACACTTAATAATTACCTAGCTGTGTGGCCTTGGCCAAGCCACTTAACCCCATTGCCTTGCAAAAGACCTAAAAAACAAAAAAAACAAAAAAAACCCCAAAATATACACTCACAAACAATACTGACTCTCCTCCCCTCCCTGCTGAACTCAAAATACCTAGGCTATTTTTAAGCTGTACCAAAGTCACAAACAGGAGATCTCTGTCTACTTCCATTGGGGGTTCTAATTATTCATTCTCTTTTGCAGCTACTCCCTATACCAGATAGGAAATCTGTGCAAGTGGCAATGTCTAAATTTTTCTCCCAATGTCATTTTAGCAACAAATTCAACAATAAAAAAGTTAGC
The DNA here is from genome assembly GCF_037893015.1 of Macrotis lagotis. Lineage (NCBI taxonomy): Eukaryota > Metazoa > Chordata > Mammalia > Peramelemorphia > Peramelidae > Macrotis > Macrotis lagotis. The sequence goes on from NC_133662.1 coordinate 226,317,030, forward strand.
TAAATATGCCAAGCACCATATGAAGTGTTGGGAATATAAACAAGAAAAAAGAGTGACAATCCTGTACCTGATTATATTCTAATGGAGAAAGACATCTAAAGAGAAACCAAATTTCTATGGATTCTCTCTTTGGATCCCTCTCAAATGTTTGGAACCCATAAATGTCAATCCCTGAAATATTGAACAAAAATTCTAAGTGAATATTAATATTTTTATTGTATTTATGACATGCTTTAAAGTTTGAAGGTTGGCTTGGGAAAAATAAGAATTAAATTGTGTACTTGGACCATGTATAGACTTAATGGCACTTCTGTCCTTTTGGCCATCTGTTTATTCCTTGAGTTCCTGACCTGTAAAAGACCTCCCAACAAAGTCATCTTACCAAGGGTTATAGGCATATTAATAAGTGAATATAGTTTCCAGAAAAACATTTTTTTTACCCTTCCTCAATCTTCAACCATCTGGAATACACAAAAATTCTAAAATCTAGAGACAAGAAATAACACTTTATATATTCACCAATTAAAATACTCTAAAGTCCAAAGTGAAATTTTAAAAAGTAAAGATTACTTCTTCAAAGATCAGATCTGCTAAGTTTTTTTTTTTTTTGTTTTTAGACAATGGGGTTAAGTGGCTTGGCCAAGGCCACACAGCTTTATTAAGTGTCTGAGGTCGGATTTGAACTCCAGTACTCCTGACTCCAGGGCCAATGCTCCATCCACTGCTACACCTAGCCACCCCTGGACCTGCTAAGTTTTGAAAGGTTGTTCGTACTTCGTCTTCAAAGAGGAATATGACCTCAGGAAGTGAATTCAATTTAAGTGAAGGACAACTGTGAAAAGTCATTTCTCTCTCTCTCTCTCCCCACCCTCCCTGCAACTCAAGATGACCCTAGAGAACATGAATGAGCAGTCATTTATTGCTTTTGACTGTTGCTGGAGATCACTATTGACATGCAAATATAAACATTTATCACAGGCTAGGAGGGCTCATTGGAAGCAGTGGTGTACCATGACCACTTCTGCATCATAATTGGTCCCAACCACCCATTTTTAGATCTCTATAAACCTCTTAGGGACATCAGTTTTGTATATTAGCTCTTCGACATCATAAAACCACCCATTTTTAAAATTATTTTTATTTTTCCAATTCATATTTTTTATCTTTTTTCATTTATTTTTCTTTAAACCATCAGTTTTTGTCACTAATAAAGGAACACCAGTTCCTGGTCACCTTTCTTTCTTCCAGGGAGCACCTTGATTGCTGCTATTTTTGCTAATATTATACTAGGGACTAGTGTTATAAAAATAGAATAAAGCAATTTTTCTCTTCAGAATTTATATTCTATTGCAAACAGATAGGTAAATAAAATCTAATTTGAGGAGGGAGAGAAAGCAATGACTAAAGTGAACAGAAGTATCGAATGGGAAGTGATCCTTAATGTGCAGAAAATACCGGAGAAAGATGAGTCAGGAGAATTGTCTCCCCTCAGGGTTATAATTGAGGGTTTAGGGTTGCATTTCTAATGCCACATTGAACATGAGCCTCCACCAATTTGTTTCCCACCATGATTGTTAGATCATAGATCTAATCAGTCAGATTCAAAAGAAAGGGGAATTTAATAAAAATGATAGAATAAGAATATTTGGTCCAAAAACATCCTTTAAAAGTCTGTTTCTTGATCCTTGGCTTGCATGAATTGTAAATGTAACACAGGGTATTGAAAAAAGAGGCAGATATGATTCTTGAGCCACTGTATGATACGGGAACCACTTTATGAAAAATGGAAGAGGTATTGAAGAACTTAGGAGGTACAAATGTCCTGATTTTTTTAAAAAAGTTAAGAGAATGGATTATGCCAACTATAGATCATTGAACTTTCCAACTAAAACTTGGAAAGTTATAGAATAGATCATTAAAGAGATGATTAGTAAATATTTAGGAAAGGAAGCAGGAGTTACATACTTTATGAGGTGATTTAAGCTTCCATATTTATGCCAAAATTCATTTTCAGTTCCTTTCTGTAGGTGAACTACTAATAACCTACATGAAAACATTTTCACATGTAAATTCTAGTGGTTTTTTTCAGCCCATGTTCTTTTTGTGTTTCTTCCAGGCATTCATCTATAAAAGGTAATATCTTACAACTTTTTGCAATTGATTTGATTATTTTTATTTATGCAAACATTCTTTTTCTTTTGTCCCTTTCAGCATTCAAATCCTCCATGTGAAAGGATAGATAAGATGCTACCTTATACTTGGATAAAGGCTTTTCCAATTAGCAGATGACAAAAGAAGAACAGGGTAGGATGATCAATGTACTGAATGGCAAAAACTGAAGATCGGGAAAAGCAGAATATCAGCTTGAATTTAATAACATTAAATTTGATAGAGATAAATGTTAAGTCTTACATTTTAACTCAAAAAATCAACTTCGGAAATACAAAATGGAGGAGGCATGATTAGATGGCAACTTTTTTTTTTAGCCTTTGGTAAATTTTAAGCTCAATATAAATCATCAATGTAAAATGGCAGCCAAAATATCTAATGCAATCTTTATCTGAATAAAGAGAGGTATGTTGTTCAGTTGTTTCAGTCACGTCCAACTCTTTGTGACTCCATTTAGGGTTTCCTTGGCAAAGATATTGGAGTATTTTGCCATCTTTCTCCAGTTCATTTTACAGATGCAGAAACTGAGGCAAATAGGATTAAGTAATTTGCCCAGGGGCAACAGCTACTAAACGACTATAACTGGATTAGAACTCAGGAAAAAGCATCTTCCTGACTCAAGGCCTCTAACTCTATTCACTGCACCACCTGGTTGCTTAGGAATAATGAGGTGATCAACCAATTATATCCTGTTTATTTGGATAAACACAATCACTTCTGAAGGTCACAGATGATGAAGGAAATGATTAAACTAGAAAACATTCAGGGTGTTTGACCCAGATAATGAAGAGCCTCAAGATCATTTGGAATATTTAGTCTGGAGAAGAGAAGGTTCAGAGAGGAACATGCTAATTATTTTGGAAGAGGAATTAGAGTTGTTTTTCCTAGAGGGCAAAATCTAAAGCAAGGGGAGGAAGTGGTAAAGAAACAAACTTAGCATGATATCAGATCTAACTTCCTAATAGTTAGCTCTAAAAGTAAAATCTATTCTACCACATGAAATAGTATACACTCCTCTTTAAAAGTCTTCAAGCAGATGAACATTTATTTGCCTGGTATGTTACAGTAAGGGATCCCTTTTTGGAAAGGAAGTGGACTAGATGGCTGCCAAAGTTTCTTCCAGCTCTAAAATTCTATGATTTTGGGATACTGTGACTGTGCCCTTAATAGAAATAGTGAATTTTCAAAGAAGCATGGATTTAGATAATGGAAAATTATTTAGTCCTGTTTTAGATGTGGTGGGTTTTAGAACACCTTCAAAGCCCAACTCAAATGCCACCCAGTTTTGTTGTGCTGATCTTTCATTTAATTTCTATAGTACTAGTGTTAGTTACATATGTTATTATAAATAATAATTACTGTTTTTCCTCTTATTAGATTATAATCTTCTTGAGAGCAAGGATATCATTTGTATCCACCACTCTATTTAGCTCTCTCACTCCATTTCCTATTTTTCTGTCTCTCTCTCCTATTCCTTCTTCCTCCCTCTTTTGTCCCTCTCTGTTTCTCTCCCTTTCTCTTTTCTTCTCCCTCTTCTCCTTCTTTCTCCTGCTCTGTTCCTGTCTCTTTATTTCTCTTTGTGTTTCTCTGTTTCTGTCTCCCTCCCTCTGTGTGTGTGTATACATATATATATGTATATGTGTATATACATACATATATATGTGTGTGTATATACATATATATGTATATATGTATATATGTATATATATATGTACACATATGTTAATTGAATGAAATGATTGAAAAGACTATACATTTGAAAACATCTCTTATATTTTGCTAAGTGTTCTTTTCTCTAGAATACACATGTCCAGTCTGGTCAGCCCTTACTAATATGACCTAATTTTTAGATTCTTCACGACTCTGATCACTCTCCGTTGTCATCCAGTCATAGACAGCATCTCTGGACTTCCATTTTTTATTATCTTTAAAATTAGGGATTTGGAAGTTACAACTCTTTGGATTCTATTCTTTATTTGTTGTTCTAGTTCACCAGCTTGTCTCTTACAGTATATTCAAAATGGGACACAATACACCAGATGTGGTCTGATGCTTACAGAATAGAGTGAAACTGTGGCCATGGAGAGTAAAAGAAGCAATCAGTCTACCTTAGATGACCTCCTTCACAGTGCCATTAGGTTAGTCAGCCACAACAATTTTCAAGTTGGCCCTGAAGAACTCAACAGTAAGTAGATGACAGCAAAATTCTCTCCTTCAATCCTTCTTCCATATTCTTGGTTCAGTTTGATGAAAGCTTGGTTCAGCTTTGGTGAAAGGTCACCAATATTTTTAAAAGTGTCATTCTGAGTTTAAATTGAGTCTGGGTGAGCAGCAAAGTCCAAGTGGATGATAAAATGTTCATCTGTGTGTATTTCTTTCACTATCCTCAAGTTAATCTAGCTATGCCATAATCTCATGTGGTTGACTGATATGGAACTCTTGCCCTAGAATATATTTCACACAACAGAATGTGGGTTAAGACATACCTTTTTTTTCCTCTCTGGGAATCAATCAGTTAGTAAGCATCCAGGCAGTTAGTGGTATAATGGATAGAGCACTGGACTTGAAATCAGAAAGATCTGAGTTAAAACCCCATATCAAGGGCAGCTAGGTGGTGCAGTGGATAGAGCACTGGCCCTGGAATCAGGAGTACCTGAGTTCAAATCTGACCTCAGACACTTAATAATTACCTAGCTGTGTGGCCTTGGGCAAGCCACTTAACCCCATTGCCTTGAAAAAACTAAAAAAAAACCAAATACCCCCCAAACCAAAAAAAACCCACATCAAATAATTATAGGTTATGAAAGTTTGGATAAGTTATTAATCTTCCCCACTCTCAGTTTACTAATCTGTAAAAATAAAGATAATAGTTCTCATGTAACAGGGTTGTCGTGAGGTTCAAATGAGCTAATGAAGTTTAAGTGCTTTGCAAACCTTAAAGTGTTAGTTTAATTATAATTTATTAATACTCCTGTATGGCAGGAGGCGTGCTAGTGCTAGGAATAAAAATGTAGACATGAGATTGTTACTTTTTGTGAACTACTCAACCCAACTGTGACTTCATACAAAGACGATCATGCTCTTGTTTTTTTCATCATCCACAAATGTACCACCTCTATATGGTTGTCCTGGGTCACTCCTACCATTTGTTGAGCACACACATGTGCTGATGAGGAACACAGAGAAAAAACACTCAAGCCTTCTGCCTAGAACTACTACAAATTTATATTGCACAATCTCAAATGGACCTTCACTACTGTTCAGTAATCCTACTATAATTCCCTTTTCAACTCACTATCCCACTCTCCATAATATTTCTTCCTAACCTTTTTATCCATCCTCAAACCATTTATGAGACCTCATTCTCTCAGTTGAGAACCTTGACTCACTGAGGCCATTCTCCATAAGCTCTCTCTTCTTCCCTCTTCTCCATCTCCCACCACTAAGGTGTCTTGCCCCTTTTTTTCTCCTTCACCCATGTCTCATACAATGAAGTGGCCTAATTCCTTACTAAGGTTAACCTCTCCAAGAGCTTCTATTCCATCCCATTTCCTCCAAGAGATTGACCCCTCTGTCATACTCACTTGACTTATTTTCAATATCTCCTCAATTGGTTCATTCCTTACAACCTTCAAACATGCCCGTCTCCCCTTTCCTGAAAAAACTCCCACTCAATTCTTCCATTCCCCACTATTGTCCTATATCTGTTCTGACATTTGTAGCTAAACTCCTTGAAAAGGTCATCTATAATAAGTACTTCTACTTTTTCTTTTTATTCTATTCTTAACCCCTTACAATCTGACTTCCAACCTAGTCATTCCACTGAAATTGCTCTCTTCAAAGTTTACAATGATTTCTTAGTCACCAAATCCAATGACCTTTCCTCAATCCTCATTCTCCTTGAACTCTCTGCAGCCTTAGATACTGTAGATCACTCCCCCCCCCAATACTCTCTTCTCTCTAGGTTTTCCCTATAGGGAATAAAGTCTGCTTGGGCCTCCTGGGCTTAACAAAATTAACAGGGAATAACCTGATTTATAACTTGGAAGTCTCTAGGCTGGTGTGCCTCATCTCACACAGGTGTAACCCCTCAGATGAGGTGAAAAGTTAAAGCAGGCAGGGGAAAAGGCAAAGTCACCCTATTCTAGGCACAGGACCAGGCTCTGTTAGAGATTCCCTGCCTGGTCTCACACTAAGGCAGGAGCTTTTTGCTCATGAAATTAATTTGCTCGTGAAATTTCCTTTCCACCCAAGAAATCACAGCTCTTCCACTGTGTTTGATATCCTTTTCATTCACTCTCCCATATTTTCGTTTTTTTGAAGAAGAAAATTTCAAAGAAGGTGGTAAGTGAAATTTGTTTAATTCTTAATATTTTCTGAGTTTTCTAAAGTGATTTTTTTTATCCAAAAGATTATATGTAACCAAAAAGTGTCCTGATACCAGGTAAAATTTAGGAATGATCATTTCTCTGTAGCAAATTCCATGTAAGGCCAAAATATCCAGTCAATTTAATTTTTTTTATGATTTTTGCAAGGCAATGGGGTTAAGTGACTTGTCTACAATCACACAGGTATGTAATTATTAAGTGTTTGAGGTCAAATTTGAACTCAGGTCCTCCTGACTCCAGGGTCAATATACTATCTACCGAGCTGCCCCATGGGTCAATTTGATTTTTCAAAAAATCAGTTGTTAATCATTTGGTCAAAAGTAACTGATGAGTTTTCCATTTTTTCACTGGGATTTATGGCAACGTGAGTGATAGTCTTAGTTTCTAAATTGTCATCAAATTTCTTTACTTTAAAAATATGTTTCTTGCTTGTTGAAAACACAGAGTTACATACAATCAGATCATCCTCACAAGTACCTACTGTGAAGGGCAGAGTAGCAGGTTGGACGAATAGAGAAAAGAAGATAGATACAAAGCTTAGAGAAGACATCAGCCTCTATGTCACTCTGGTGATTACAATCTAGAAGAAGGATAAGACCCATTTTTAATAATTTAATAGGTAGAAAGAAATTAATGCATTAGAGACATACAAAACAAATAGCTGTGCGGGGTCCTAGGCAGGAAGGTTCATACCATCTTGGAGGAACTGGAAAGCTTCTTGAAGAAGGTGGCATTTTAATTGGTCTTTAAAACATAGGAAGAAATGATACAGGCAGAGAAGCAACAGGTAAATTTAGAAACAGGTAATACTATGAACAAATCTAAGGATGCATTTAAGTGCAGAACATATGTGGGTAGACCAGTTGGTAGAAGTTGAAGGCACTTAGAAAGGAATAATAGAAGTCTGAAAAAAATAGCATGCCCCCAGATTGAAACAATGGACATTAAATTTTACTCAATAGGCAATAGAGGGGTGGCTAAATGGTGCAGTGGATAGAGCACCGGCCCTGGAGTCAGGAGTACCTCAGTTCAAATCCAGCCTCAGACACTTAATAATTACCTAGCTGTGTGGCCTTAGGCAAGCCACTTAACCCCAACTGCCTTGCAAAAACCTAAAAAAAATTAAAAATAGAGAGTCACTAAAGATTTTGAGTTGAAGTCTAACATGATCAGCTCTAAACACAAGTAATATTATTCACAAATGAAGGCTGAATTGAAAGGAGGAGAGAGCAGAGGAAGCAAAACCTATTTAGTTGTCCAGTTAAATCTGATTCTTTATGACCCTATTTGGGGTTTTCTTGGCAAAGATATGGAATGGTTTGCCATTTCCTTCTTTGTCTCATTTCACAGATGATGAAACAGACAAACAAGGTTAAGAGAGTTGTCCATGGTCACACAGATACTATCTGAAGTCACATTTGAACACAGGTCCTTCTGACTCCAAGAGTGGGCATGCTGTCCATTGTCCCACCCAGCTACTCCAAGAGTTGTTTAGAGGCTTCTTCAATGAGTACTGTCCATACTGTATAGGAATATATAATACTGTATAAGATTCATTTTAGAGGTGTGACAGTGGGAAAAAAGAAAGGAATAGATGTAAGATATTTATAGGATTTTATTTCCCAGCAAAGTTTGAAGGGCAGGACAAGACTAAACAAATCCTAATCCTGGCTGCAATTCCCTTTAATCTGTCTCTTAGAAAAAAAAATACCATGAAACTAGCAGTTCTAGCAAAATGTTTAAATATGGAGAATGCTTATTTCATGTATCTTAATCTACTTCTATAAATAAACTCTCTCAGTTTCAACCCACATGGATGAATCTTCAAGAATGGGAATACATTGTATCTCTGACCTTTCAGAAAGAAAAGGAAGCAATTTTCTGTCCCTAAGAGATAAGGAGGGACCAAAAGAGATGACATTCAAAGAAGAGAACTTGACCTTGAAAAAAAATATCAGAGAACTTGAGAAATATTAGAACTTGTCAGAGACTTAGAAATCTCCTAGTTCTAGGGGCAGCTAAAAAGGCACAGTGACTAGAGTACCATCCCTGGAGGCAGGAGGGCCTGAATTCAATTCTGACCTTAGAAACTTTTTAGTTGTGCTACCCTGGGCAAGTCACTTAACCCAGATTGCCTCAACAAATGAATGAAAGAAAGAACTTAGCCTAGGTCAATTTCTTCTTCATTTTATAAATGAGGAAATGGGTCCAAGGTGTGGAGATGACTTACTTGAGATCTGGAGGTTACTGAGAAGCAGAACAGGAGCTAGAATCTGAATTTGCTTCCTCAATAGCTAGGTTGAGGCAGGTAATACCAGGCAAAGGGCATTAAATTTTGCTCAGTACACAGTAGAGAGCCATTAAAGATTTTAAATGATCAGATCTATGCATAAGGAATATTAGTCATAAATGAATGTTGAATTGAAAGGAGGAAAGAAAAGAGGAAGCAAGATCTGTTTAGTTATTGTTCAGGGTTTTCTTGATGAAGATATTGGAGAAGTTTGCCATTCCCCTTTTCCTTTAAAAATGACAAAACTCAATAGATAGAGTGCTGGACTCAGAGCTAGGAATATCTAAATTCAAACTCTGCCTTAGACACTTACCTGTAGGACTCTGGACATGTATTTTCATCTGTAAATTAGGGAAAATAAAATCACAGAATTTACTATAGCATAATAATGATGGGTTTTTTTCTTTTCCCTTCAAATCCATTCATTTTCATAATTTCAATATCCTTCCTCCATCCTCCAGGTGGAGATTGAGTTGAGTTTTGAAGGAAGTGTAGGGATTCTGAGAGACAGATGTGAGAAAGAAATACATTCCAGACCACTGTCAAGGCACAGAGACAGGAGATGTGATATTGTGGATGAAGAAGGTACCATATTGTAGGGCTAATAAGGGCTAGAAAGTTAGATTGGTGTCAAGCTATGGAGGGTTTTAGATACCAGGCAAGGGAACAGACAGCTGAAAACCATCTCTGATGAGGTCTTTCTCTTGTGAATGTAACAGGGATATGTTTATATGATGAAATATTGAAGGAAAAAGGAAGAACAGATTTAGGGAGAAAGACAATAAAGTTGCTTTTTTTTCAATGGTATCTTTTCTTTTTACTCTACCACCTATATTTCTCAATGTCCACCTATATTTCTCAATGTATCCGTCAATTCCACTACCCCAAGAATTAATATCTTATAACTAAAAATTTTAAAAGGAATAGAAAAGAGTTTGGCAAAGCTAGTCAGTATATCAAAAAAAAAAAAACCTGACTTGGTCAATGTTCCATATCAATAGTCTCCAAATTCTGGAACTAAATGATAGGAGCTGCTTTCTCATGGCAACTCTTTGTGGCTTATTTTTGTATGTTTATTTTTGATTATGCTGAACTTGAGATACCAGAGCAGCATCAGTCTTAGATGAAGCAGGTGATATGAGTCTGGTGTTCATAAAGGAAGTCAAAGATGCAGATAGAGATTTAGGAATTGTCTGTGGCCTTATCCCCCCAGTTTAAAAAATGGACTAAGTAAAAGTGGTCTTTTTAGCCTCTTTTGCCTCATCTCTCTCTTATTAATCACTGAATGGACTTTGCCTCACTCAAACTGTGATCAGGAAAAGACCTTAGCCTTAAAAGGCCAAGATCTCCCACTGAACTCAAGGCCATCTCCAGTCATCTTTAACTATATCTGACCACTGGACCCAGATGGCTCTGAAGGAGTAAGTGTGGCTGGTGAATGCACAGCCCTTCCTGTTCAATTCATTTGTATGTCATAGTATCCCTTTCTGATGTCATGGTCTTCTTCAAGAACAAAGTTCAAGCAATATAGATGCTGTAATAAAACATGAAAAATGTTATTATTAAGGTAAAGATTATAGAGAGAATAGGGTCAAGGACTAACCCTTAGGAACACATTAAGAAGTCTGGGAGAAGAACTTAGAAGTCTTTGAATGCTAAAGGTTGTTTGTTCTTCCTTCCTTCTCTCTTTTTTAAAAAAAATTATATAAATATTTTATTTGTTTTCCAATTATATGCAATAGTGGTTTCTAGCAGTCATTTTTTGCAAGATTTTGAATTCCTCCCTTCCCCTTTTTCTCCCCCTCCCCCCAACAGAACTCAATCTGATTTAGTCTTTAATTTGTTTCTATGGTATCCATAGATCAAATTTGAATGTGTTGAGAAAAAAAACATATCCAAAAGGAAGAAAGAAAATATTAGAGATAGCAAAATTATGTAATACATAAGATAACTTTTTAAAATGTATCACTCAGTCTTTCTGTGCATTCTGCCCCTCTAAATTTTGGCTAGAGTCATTCTTTGTTCTTTTGGTGTTTGGGGTGGGGAGGAGTTCCCGGGAAGTTCTGCCTTCATGCTGCCATATTGGTTCTACCCCTGTGCTGTATTTTGTAAAAGGCTTTTTCAGCATCTATTGAGATAATCATATGATTTCTGGTAGGTTTGTTATTGATATAGTCAATTATGCTGACAGTTTTCCCAATATTTCCTGCATTCTTGGTATAAATCCTACTTGCTCATAGTGTATCATCCAGGTGATTACTTGCTGTAACTAGCAATAAATTGCTAATATTTTATTTAAGATTTTTTCATCCTAAATCATTAGGGAAATTGGTCTATAATTTTCTTTTTCTGTTTTGACTCTTCCTGATTTAGGTATTAGCACCATATTGGTGTATAGAAGGAATTAGGCAGAGTTCCTGCTTCATCTATTTTTCCAGAGAGTTTATATTGAATTGGAACCAATTGTTCCTTAAATGTTTAATAGAATTTACTTGTGAATCCATCTGGCCCTGGGAATTTTTTCTTAGGGAATTCATTGATGACTTGTTGAATTTCTTTTTTTGAGATAAGGTTATTTAGGCATTTAATTTCCTCTTACTTTAATCTGGGCAAATTATACTTTTATAACTATTCATTCATTTCACTTAGATTATCAAATTTATTGACATACAATTGGGAAAAATAGTTCCAAATTATTACTTTAATTTCCTTGTCATTGGTGGTGAGCTCACCTTTTCCATTTTTGATCCTAGTAATCTATTTTTCTTCTTTCTTTTTTTTAATCAAATTAACCAAAGGTTTATCTATTTTATTGTTTTATTCATTGGTTTTATTTATTAGTTCAATGGTTTTCTTCCCTTTGATTTATTAATTTCTTCTTTAATTTTTAAAATTTCTAATTTGGTATTTAATTGGGAGTTTTTAATTTATTATTTCTCTTTTTTAGTTACATGCTCAGTTCATTGAATCTTCTTTCTCTATTTTATTCATGTAAACATTTAGAAATATAAAATATCCCTTAATAATTGCTTTGGCCTTATCCCATAAGTTTTGGAATGTTGTCTCCCTATTGTCTTTATTCTTGGATGAAGTCATTAATTCTTTCTATGATTTGTTATTTGATCCACTAATTCTTTAAAATGAGGTTATTTAGTTTCCAATTAGTTTTAGGTCTATCTCTCCATGGCCCATTATTACACATGATTTTTATTGCATTACAGTCTGAAAAAGATGTATTCAACATGTCTGCCTTTCTGCATTTGATTGTGAGGTTTTTATTCCCTAGCACATAGTCAATTTTTGTGTAGGTGCCATGTATTGAAGAAAAAGAGGTATATTCCTTTCTATCCCTGTTCAATTTTTTCCAAAGGTCTATTATATCTAAGTTTTCTAATATTCTAATTATCTCCTTAGCCTCCTTCTTGTTTATTTTATGATTAGATTTATTAAATTCTGAGACAGGGAGGTTGGGGTCTCCCACCAGTAGAGTTTTACTGTCTATGTCTTCCTGTAACTCATTCAGCTTCTCCTCCAAGAATGTGGATGCTATACTGCTTGGTGCATACATATTTAGTGTTGAAATTGCTTCATTGTCTATTGTAACTTTTAGGAGGATATAGTTTCCTTCCTTATTTCTTTTAATGAGATCTATTTTGCAGCTGTTTTCTCTGAGCTAAGGATTGCTACTTCTGCCTTTTTTACTTCTGCTGAAGAATAATATAGTCTGCTTTAGTCTTTTACCTTTACTCTATATGTATCTCTCTACTTCAAATGCATTTCTTGTCAGCAGCATATTGTAGGATTTTGGTTTTTAATCCACTCTGTTACCACTTACATTTTAAGGGGGAATTTATCCCATTCACATTCAAAGTTATAATTTATTGCTCTTCATGCTATCTTCCCTCTGTTTGTATTTCTTCCCTTTTTTCACCTTATCCCTATTCCCCAGTATTTTGCATCTGAATACCACCTCCTTCATTGTCTTTGCCTCCTTCTATCCAACCCCCCTTCCCCTTTCTTTCCCCTTTCTCTTTGCCCCTTCTTCCTTCCCTTCCTTTTATCAGCTCCTCTTTTCCTCCTCCTCCCCCATCCCCCCTTAATACTTGAAAGGTAAGATAAGATTCTAAACTCAACTGAGTGTGTGTCAATTCCTCTTTGAGCCAAAATCTGATGAGAGTAAGATTCAAGTGGTTCTCACCTCCTCCCTTCTTCCCCTCTGCAATAGGTCCTTGCACCTCTTCCTGTGATGTAACTACCCCATTCAATCTCCCCTTTCCCTCTCATTTCTTTTCTCTTCCCCCATTTTAAGGAGATATTATTTTTAATCATTCCATCAGAGTGTCCATTACTTCTGGCTAAGTATATTCCCTCTAATAGAGCTACAATGCTCAAAAATTATGAGAATATTCCTCCCAGGAGGGGATATAGCCAGTTTCATCTTATTGGATAACAGTTTTTTTTCCTTTCCCCCTGTTTACCTTTTCATATATCTTTTGAGTCTCCTGTTTGAAGATCAACTTTCTGTTTAACTATGGTCTTTTCATCAGGAAAAGTTGAAAGATTCCTATTTTGTAGAATGTCCATTTTTTTTCTCTGGAAGAGAAAGCTCAGTTTTGTTTAATAGTGAATTCTTGGCTGTATTCCAAGCTTCCTTACTCTCCAGACTATCATATTTCAGACCTTTTGATCCCTTAATGTTGATGCAGCCAGGTCCCATGTAATCCTGACTTTGGCTCCTTGGTATTTGAATTGTTTCTTTCTGGCCACTTGCAGGATTTTCTCCTTGATCAGATAGTGCTGGAGTTTGGCTACAATATTTCTTGGTGTTTTCTTTTTGGTATCCTTTTCAGGAGGGGATTGATGTATTCTTTCAATGACTGGTTTTCCCTTTGGTTCCTGGATGTCAGGGCAGTTCTCCTTCACTATATCCTGAAGTTTGCCTAGATTTTTTTCTCTTCAAGGTTTTCAGGAAATCCTGTGATTCAGTTTTTTTTAGAGCTTTTAAAAAATTATTTATTTAAGGCAATGGGGTTAAGTGACTTGTCCAGTCATGCAGCTAGGAAATTACTAAATGTCTGAGGTCACATTTGAACACAGGTCGTCCTGACTCCAGAGCCAGTGCTATATCCAGTGCGCTACCTAGCTGCCCCAAGTCCTGTGATTCTTAAATTGTCTCTCCTAGATCTATTTTCCAGATCTGTTGTTTTGTTGATGAGGTGTTTTACTTGTTCTTATATCTTTTCCTTTTTTTTGGTTTTGGTTAATAGATTCTTGGTATCTCACAATATCCTTAGTTTCCACAGATTCCAATCCCTTTTTTAGAGAAGAATTTTCTTCATTTACTTTTTGCATTTCCTTTTCCAACTGGTCAGTTCTATTTTTGAAGGAGTTGTCTTTTTCCATTTGCTCAATAGTGTTTTTGAGAGAAATATTTTCTTTTTTTGTACATGTTCAATTGTATTTTCAAAAGATTTGTTTTCTTGTTATAAGATGTTGATTTTTTTCTTGCATTCATTTTTTCTTGTATTTCTTTTCTCAGTTTTTCTATTTGATTTTTAAATTCCTTTCTGATCTCTTCTAAGAAGTTTCTGGGCAGGAGATCAATTCATATTCTCCTCTGAAACTCCAGTTCTCTCTGAGTTAGAATCATTGCCTTCAAGGTAACTTTCAATGGACCTTGCTTTGCACTCAGCTTTCTTTACTTTGTGCCCTTTCCCTAGGGTCTTGGATTGGGGGAGGGCTGATTCACAGACCTTCTGTGTTGAGATCTCTGGAGGCCTTGCCCATTCCAGGGGGTTACTCAGTGGACCACCTGTAAGAGATACCAGAAGTTTTCTCTGGATTGTCTGTGATGTTGATTAGTGGCCCACTCCCTAGGCCTGGGGGAGGTAAGGGGGGCAGCAAGACCTGGGCTGTCCTCAAACAATGTGAGCTGGGCCCTCCGGCTAGACAGTTAATCAACTTAATCTTCAATCAGTGCAGCCTGGGGGCTGCTATTGTGTTTGTTCTGGAGAAAGTCAGCTCTCCCACAGAAACAGGGGAGACTCAGCTAGAAACGAGGGGCTCTTGGCCTGGGTCTTCCAGACCAGCCAAGCTGACTGCATAAATGTCTGAGTCATCATGCAATCCTCTGCCATGCGCATAGCAAATGCTTCCACCATTGTTCTCAAGTCAGTACCCCAGTCTCACTCTGTATAATAGAACTTGCTGTGGGATGTTCTCCTGGTTTCTTTTCTAGGTTCAGTGGATTCCAAATCTGTTAAGAAGTATAGTTCATGTTAGTTCTGAGGGAAAGCCAGGAGATCTCAAAACAGTACCTGGCTTCTCTCCAGCATCTTGGCCAGAAGTTCCAGCTTTCATCCTCAAAGAGGACCAATAACACCATGGGGAGTGGTTAGAGAAATGGATGGACCAGGAAGAATGTGGTAGCATGGAGGAGAGAGTATCTAATCACATAGTGATTGTGTAGTCAAAAATAAATTGCTCTGTTTGGCATTTAAAATTCTTCATAATCTGACCCTTTCCTATCTTTGTAGTCTTCTTACTCTTTATTCCCTTCTACATACTTGCAGTTCCTGAAGATATCACACACATCTTAGAGCAGACTGATTCCCATGTCTAGAATACTCTATCTCCTCATCTCTGCCTCCTATTTTCCCTAGTTTCCTTTAAGACTAAGATGAAATCCATACTTATGCAATAAGTCTTTCCTGTCCTCTCAGCTGTTTTATAATCTGACCTTTCATTTATACCCTCTATTGAACTTGTAGGTTCCTAGTTATTTAAATGTCATTTCCTCCATTATAATGTTTACTCTCTGACATCAGGGGTTGCATTTTCCCCCCTTATTCTCTCTGCTTAGCACAATGTCATATTTGATTAACAAAATCAGCAAAGAGGTCAAGGAATTGGAGGCCTGGAAAAAGACCATTGTATTTATCAATACAGAGGTCATTGGTAACCTTTTTGAGAACAGTTTCAGTAGAGAGGTGGGAATGGATTCCAGATTACTAAGGTTTGAAGAGGGAGTATATTGTGAGGGAAGGTAGTATTGGGAAGTGTTATGGGAGTTTCTCAGTCTGGGTTCTATGAGAGCTCAGGAAGATTCTCACCTACAAAAAAGGTCTGTAAGACTAGGTGACAAAAAGTGAATGGCTTGATGAAATGAAAATAAATTTATTAACTTGGAAAGACTTACATGAAATGATCCGGAGTGAAGTGAACAGAACCAGGAAAATATTGTACACAGCAACAGCAACATTGTGTGATGTTCAACTATGATAGACTTGACACTTCTCAGCAATACAGAATTAAAGACAATCCTAAATGACTTGTGATGGAAAAGACCATTCATATCCATTGGAAGAACTATGGATTCTGAATGCAGATCAAAGTATATTTTCACTTTAAAAATTATTTTTCTTGTGATTTTTCCCTTTTGTTCTGATTCTTCTTTCATAATATGAGTAATATGGAAATATGTATGACATGACTGTACATCTTAGGGTGATGGGAGGGAAGGGTGGAAGGGATCTATCTTTATTTAATTGGAAAAATAAATAAATTAAAAAAAGAAAACAGATTTATTAAAGAACTAAGGTATACTGCTCCCTAACATAAAGATTAGTTTCTTAGGGTACAGAAGGAACTTTTATAGCTTTTTTAGGCCCCACTTAGATCACAAAGCTAATCAGTGGCATTTCCAGCAGAATGGAAATAAGAGAAATTTGTAAGCCTTGGGATCATAGGAGTTAATAAAGATCAGGTTTATTCCTACATTTCTTGGTGGTTAGTCTTATCAGAATAGTCTGAATTATCTGCCAGCAAATCACTAAGATGGTAGAAGCCTCCTCAAAGAAAGAATCAGTCAAGCATATCTTCTTGTTTCCAATAAGGAGGGGAATAAAATACATTCTGAGAGTCTCTATTTACATAGCTCTGTTTCATTGACCTCTAAGGTTACTTTCCTTTGTAGAATATATTTCTCCAAAACTCACACTACTCAAATTCAGGCACCTCCTCCCCAGAAGACAAGAGGTCAAACAATTTATGAGAGACAGTAAATGAAAGAATGAAATATGGATGGACTAAAAGAATCATGGGAAGGCTTCCTTTTAGAACTGAGGAGACATAAACATGTCTGTATAAGTAGTTGGGAAAGAATCATGGAAAGGAAAAGACTTGTGAATTCCTTGAAGATTCTTTTTTTAGTTTGTATTGTGTTTTGGTTTTTTTGCAAGACAGTGAGGTTAAGTGACTTGCCCAAGGTTGCACAGCTAGGTAATTATTAAGTATCTGAGGTCAAATTTGAACTCAGGTCCTCCTTTGAACTCAGGTCCTCCTGACTGCAGGGCCAGTACTCTATTCACTGCACCACCTAGCTGCCCCTCTCCTTGGAGATTCTTAAGATGAAATAGTGTTGCCTGGAGTAAAGTTTTAGAAAAGGTGAGAAAGAATGCCATCACTGATAAAAGAGTTGGCCTTGGGAAGGTGATGATCCTGAGAAGGGGAAAGGGAAATGAGGGAGCACAGTCTTCTTAGTAAATTAGGAGGCAAGATCATTTGCTGTCAATGAGAGTAGACTATGGGTTTATTGGGAAAAGTAAAGAAAAAGTTTGGAATTGACATTCTTGAGTATTGCATGAAGATTCATTGGGGAAGAGCAAGCAGATAGTTCACAGAATGAATGCCCAGCTGAAAACTTTTTTTGAGTGCAGAGGTTTAGAAGGGTGATCTTGATGTGTGATTTGTGCTAGGTGGGCAACTAGGTTGCACTTACTAGCCGTGTGATCCTGGGCAAGTCAAGCAACCTCTCTAGTCCCTAGTTTCCTCATCTATAAAACAAAAATAATAATAGCCCTTGCCTTGCCTTCTTTGTGAGAAATGAATAAAATAATGTATAAAAGCCTTGCAAACCTTATACCATTATACAAATGCTAGCCCTTATCATCATCATCATCATCATCATCATCATCATCATTATTATTATGACTCAATATGAAAAATTCCCTTTACTGATGCAAATTTACCTAGAAAGAGTCAGAAATGGAACTTGTTAGGATAGTGAAGTGGTGCCCTATGTTTAGGGAGTGCTCATGAGTGATTTTAAGGGGGAAAGAATAAATGTCTCCAGCCACTTCTTTCCTTACCCTTCTCCAAGGAAGACATTCATTCCTTCCAAAAGAGGAAGCAGGAGTTTGGGCCTCATTTTGCTCTACTCAGAGATAGAAACATATCTATCTGTTCTTTTAAAAGTTGTCCATCTAGGGGGTATGACTGGATTCCATTTAACTTCTTATCTCTTTGTAAATTAGGGAGGGGGGAGATACCCAAATTCTATATCCAAAGCTTCATCCTTTCCTATGAAACACCAGCTCCACAATGAACCCCAGAAAATTGCAAAGAGGTCTATGTAAATCACAGCAAGGCAGACATCAAAGAAGTTATACATAGGAGAATATGTACTAGACAATATAGAATGAAGAAATTCTCTCATTGGAAGTGAGATAACTCAGCTTAAGCAAAAGAAAGGATCTTGGATCTCACCCAAGGAGAAACTCTTCAGTTTCTGAAGTTAGAAACTGGGAATAGGGGCATGATGGAGATTTCTGGCTCTTCTTGTGTCTTCTGTGTCAGCAACCTAAAATAAGATTTGTCTCTTCCATTTTGACTCTCAAAGCAAGAAGTCAGAAGAGCCCTAAGGGACTCAACTGGAAGCTTGAGGAATCCCAAAAGATGACAAGCTGAGAATTTAAGCTCTTTTGCCTCTCACCAATTCTACCCCATCTTTACTGCAAAGCAGGACATTTGTCTCCAGCAATAAGAAAAGAATCTGATAGTAATGGGTTTTGGGACAGGGGTCACATTTGCTTTATTCATCTTCTACCCTCCAACTTGAAAACATTATGACTGATCTATTTTGAACTATGAATTCTATGAGAACCTAAAGAAATGTCTTATACTGTTAGGCAGTTCCAACAAACTCACAATGGGTAAGTACCCCCACCTTCTTTTTAATTCTACCATTGATCTATCCATGATGCTCCCCCCAACAAAATATGATATTTTCTATTCTGTGCATGCAAAAATAAAAATTGGAATATGTTCCTAGAATCCCTGAGCTTCCTGAATCCAAGATCTTCCCTCCATTGGGCTTAGGCTGTACAGCAAGAAGTGAAGTTGGTTGCATTTCATGATTATTTTTTTATCAGAGATTCTCAGAGACCCTGGAACAGGAGCCAAGAAATGAAATTGGGGGAGGGACTGAAAGAGGGTTACATAGTCATAGATTCACTGATTTGGGATAGTCAAAGTCAAGGGAGTGTAGGAAATAGTGAAAGATAGCAAATAGTGAAATTTTTAAATAGGAGATGGTAGATGCCTCTGCTGGGAGGTATCCAGTGCCAAGGAGCTAGCTATCCCCCAGTGCTTCCCATTCCATTTTTAAATCATTCTATTTTCCTGATTGAGCAGAAACCTGTCTTCCTGGAAACTTCACCTAATGGTAAAATTCATTCTTCAGAATCATTTCGTTTACATGACAGCCCTTCAAATATATTCTTGAAAGACAGATATCATGTTTCCTTCTTTAGGCAAAAGATGTCTGGTTCCTTCACACCTTTCTTGTTTGGCATGATTTCAAATACATTCACCAGACTAGTCCTCTTCCTTTGAATGAGCTTCAGAAGGAACACAGCATAGTGGAATCTTGAATCAGGATCTGGGTTTGATCAGGATCAAGATATGATCTTTGCCTTCACTGTGTAACCTTGATCAAGTCATATATAGGCAGATTGACATGGAGTCAGGAAGACTTGAATTCCATTCCCACCCCAGACTAAATACTTACCATGTGATACTGAGCAAATCATTTAACCTCTGCTAGCTGGTTTTATCATCTGTAAAATAGGAATAATAATGACAGCACCTACTTCAAAGAGCTATTTTGAAGGAAATGATTCATCAAGCTCAATGTGTATACTCTCTATCATTATTAAGTTATTTGGCTGCTTGAGACTTCAATTCCTTCATCTACATAAGAGGGTTAGACCAACAGAGCTCTAAGGTCCTTTCTAGGTCCAAATTTATATTCCTATGATCCTTTTAAAAACATCACTAAGCAACATACATTAGCTGTATCACTAGGGCAGAGTAGAGGAGGACTGCGACCTCTCTGATAATCAGATGAAGCTAAGCCATGATTAAGCAATTAATAAACACTAATTAAGCATCTAATAAGAGCCAGACACTGTACTAGGGGTTACAAACTCATATAATGTGGATAAACAGAGGAAATATAAAGATAATGAACACATATACATGCAAAGTAGTTGAATTCAAGGCAGTTACAATTTGGTGATAAATTAAGTTTTCATGTAGAAGGTGGTACTTGAACTGGGTTCTAAAAGAAGACAATTTTATGGGACAGAAGTGAGGAAAAAATGCAGGTCCAACTCTAAAATGAACTCCAAGTGGACAAAAATGCTCTAACAAGGAATCTTCATTAACTAATTTTTTGGCAACCTAGCTTTGGGCAGGATAGATCATGAATATACTTGGGATGTCGATTCCCATGTTTCTACATTCCCTTCCCATAGAAAAAGGTACATCTTTTAAAAGTTTGAGAACCACCTTTAAAATCACAGCTCAGTTTCTGTCCTGCCTCACTCATGAGGCAGGACATCAATGCTCTCTCAAGCATCTTTTCTTGATCCCTTAAACTCTCATTTCAGATTCAGATGGGATGAAGACCATTTGGTTTCCAGTAGTGGATGATCTATTCTGAACAATGGATACAGGTCAGCCCTCTCTAATAGTTCTGATAGATCTGTCTTAAGTTTGAGTTTGCAATAATCAGTTGTGATTAACCATTTTTTTCCATCCTTTTTAGTTCAAAGATCATTCTTGTTGGTATAGAGAAAAGAAAAATGAACTCAGCATCAGTCTTTTTTCTTTCTGTACTAAATTAAAGAAAGAAATTGAATTTCTTCTGTTATCTCTTATTTCCCAAATGTAGCCAAAAAACCATATTTTTGAATCAAACATTCCAGGCCAGCCTGACCATATTATGAGTTGTATTCTTAATGCTATTTAAATAATAGATTTTATTGATAATCTTTTATTGATATCATGTTAGTTTCTCATATAGCTTTCTCCTTAACCCCCCCAGATAACCAATCCCTATAGTACACAACACCCTTATAATAGAGAATTCTAAAGATGAAAGAGAAAAAAATCAACCAAACCAATAAACAGTGAAAAAGCCTGATATTCAATGCATTATTTCATGTCTATGAATTCATAGTTACGCAAAGGAATAGTTTTTTCATATCTATTCTTTGGGGCCAAGTTTGGTTATTATATAATATTCAGTTTCAACTAATTTAATAGGGGGTATAGGGGTATTTAGGGAAGCTCAGCACCTCTGGGTATTGGGATTGCTCAGTCCTTTTCAGGGTTGCCTATCTATCTTTGGTATCCACCAGATTCACCCAACTCTTACCTGTGGCTGCAAGAATCTGTAACATGCATAGTGGCTGTGCCCAGATAAACCATTTTAGTAGATGAGCTAAATCAATTTGAGGGCAATGGAGGAGGGTGCCCACTACAAGCATGTGAAGAATCCCTTCTGTGGAATGGGCTGATGTTCCAATGACCATGAAGGTAGCTGAAGCAGGTGCTATGGAGCACTTAGAATTTACTTAGATTTTGAAGACACTAAGGTCATCCACTATATCAGTTGCTACTGGACTTAAATGACTCTGCAACTCTGCCTCAATTAAATCCAATTTGTGTGCAAATCAAAAGACATCACCCATACTATTTTGTTTTTGGGGGGTTGTGTGTGTGTGTGTGTGTGTGTGTGTGTGAAGGCAATGGGGTCAAGTGACATGTCCAAGATGACACATCTAGATAATTATTAAGTATCTGAGGACGGATTTTAACTCTGACTTCAGGATTGTGCTCTATCCACTGCACCACCTACCTGCCCCCACCTGTATTATTTTACCATTTTTACCCACCTCAAAGTCTTTTGGTGATGAAGTGATGAACCAGCAGGTGTAGATACACTGGGAACTATACTCACAACCCTGCCTACAAGCAGCCCAGGGCACAGAGTCAACTTCACTAGAAGAAACAGTGGGATTAAGGCACCTCCTTGGGTGTCTGAACAGCCTTTTTAAAGCATCACACTGCTTACTTCCTGGACTGAAGAAGGGGTTAGAAAAGGTACCCTAAAAATGTACAAAAACTTTTACAAAAATGATTCCACTCACCATTGATAAATGGAATATATGCATACCAACAAACCTGAAATAATAACAGCTATCATTGCATGAGAACTCAACTGGTATCCTATCCTGAGTGAAATAAGACTGTCAAATGAAGACCAGCTGATCACAGTTGGCACAGAACACATACTTTTTCTGGAGTGGCCACAGTAAAGGATAGCACCATGAAGTGATAGGTTTTGCAATCAAAGCTAATCTAGTCAAGAAGCTTGTATGCCTCCCCAAAAGAAAGAGCAGAATCATGAAAATGTGTTTGCCATTGGCAGGAAAGTACCATACCACCATCATCAATGCATATGCTCCCACCATGATGAACCCTCATGAGATAAAAGAAAATTTTCATGACTACCTATATACTGAAAGAAGGCAAGATAATACTTTTACACAATCTATCAGATATGACAGGGGGTCTTTGGGAGGAATGGAATCAGAAACAGTAACAACAATGGTTACTTACTGCTGAAGACTTGTGCATCTCATGACTTTCTCATCTCCAACACTGTCTTCTAGCTACCTAAAACCAGTATAACTTCATAGCAAACACCGACACTTAATAGACTACGTCATTGTAAGGAGGAGACAACCAAGATATGAGACTGAAGGCAAGGAATGGAACAGAATGCTGGACTGATCATAGACTTAACCTCTCCAAATATTCTTATGCAACAAAAGTACTTTTATGATGACTGAAGCCTATTTATGAGTCAAGGACCGATGATGCATCTCAACCACATTCATTAGTGGTAAAGATATGATTCTGAAGAGATGACTGAACACTTTCATAACATTCACAACACACCATCATCCATCTGAAACCATTGACTATTTACCTAAGGTTGATGTGAAACTCTCAAGCTGAATTTTCAACCAAAGAAGAGGCTTTGAATGCCATAGCTCTCTCATCGGGCAAGGCACATGATGCTGATTCTACTCCAGCTGAGATTTACAAGGCAAGGAGTTCCTCACTCATACAAAGCTGACTGAAATTTTCAAGATTATATGGCAAGAAGGGGCAGCTAGGTGGCACAGTGGATAGAGCACTGACCCTGGAGTCAGGAGGACCTGAGTTCAAATCTGGTCTCAGACACTTAATAATTACCTAGCTGTGTGGCCTTGGGCAAGCCACTTAATCCCATTGCCTTGCAAAGACTAAAAAAAAATTATATGGCAAGAGGAGATTATCCCCTCAATAGATTAAGAATGCCTCCATTATCCATCTCTATAAAGATAAAAGAAAAGGATTTTCCTGTGATAATCACAGGGGAATCTCTAAATTATTTCCTGGCTTCCTTAGTAGGCTGATTATTCACCTGTAAAATGGTCATCTACCTGAGAATTACTGTGGTTTCAGAAAGGGCCAAGGAAGGCTCAATATGGTGTTTGCTGCTCGACTACTCCAGGACAAATCCCAGGAGCAGAAAAACTCTACACACATTTGTTGATCTGATCAAAGTCTTTGATACAGTCAGTCAGGAGGGCTTATGGAAAATTATGTCAAAATTGGGTTGTTCAGAGTTCATCAGGACAACAATTTCATGATGCCATACTTGTTTGGGTTCTGGATAATGAATGACACTTGCACTTTTCTGGTCACCAGTGGAGTGAAACTAGGTTGTGTGCTTGCTCCCATGCTTTTTCATGATGCTTTCAGCAATGTTGTCAGATGCGTTCAATAAAGACAAAAGTGGCATCAAGGTCATCTACTGCACTTGTGATAAATTATTTATCTCAAGGAAGACTTCAAGCTGAGACTAAACTAGAGGAAGAGCTGGCACATAAGTTTTTGTTTGCAGATGATTTGCAGAGATTTTTGTTTGCAGATGCATCCAATGCAGACTTTGAGGCTAAGATATAATAGAATATTGATCAATTATCTGCTAATTTTGGACTAACAAGCAACACCAAGAAAACAGAGGTTCTCCATCAGCTAGCACACCATCCATACAAGGAAACCTTAGTTATAGGAAAGGGATAAATTTCTAATACTGTGAACATGTTCACTTATTTTGGCAGTATTCTTTTCAGGGATATACACAAAGATGAGATTGGTAAACATATTGCTAGAGATAACACAGTGTTTGGGTGTCTCTGAAGGAAAGTGTGGGAGAGAAGAGATGTTAAACAACCCATAAAATTGAAGGTCTCAGAATGATGAACTCATTATTTTATGTCTATAGAGCTGTTGGGCTGACTTCATTGTTGTATGCTTGTGAAGACTGGATAGTATATCAGTACTATGCCAGAAAACTGAATCACTTCCATTTGAATTATCTTAGGAAGATTCTGAAGATCACCTGGATAGATAAAGTACTGAACTCTGATGTCCTTTTTGAATTAAACTGCCAAGGATTCTAACTCTACTGAGGAGAGCACAACTCCAATGGGCTGGCCATTTGTTTGAATTTCAAATGTACATTTGCCTAAAAGACTACGTTATGGAGAACTCATGCAAAGCAAGCATGCAAATGGTGATCAGAAGAAGCAATAAACGAACACTCTCAAGATCTCTCTAAAATCTTTGGAATTATGTGATATGGTAGACACTGGCAGAGGGTCATCCAGCATAGTGTGTTGCATCAAAGAAGGTACTGTCCTATGAGTGAAGTAGAATTGCAGTAGCTCAAAAGGAAATGAGATGCACAAATTTAGAGACAACTTCTCTACAAATAGTCAAGTGAACTACTTGGTGCTTGTCCTGTGGGAGTCTTTTAACCCATATTGGTGTGTTGGACCAATTGTCCAATTGGACATAGTGTACCTTGACTATCAACATAGTGATGTCATTTTAGTGTTCTTCAAGAATAAAGGATAACAACCAACCAACTATGATTGTTCTTTCCATTGCTACTATTGTAGGCATGATACATATTGGTTTTTTGGCTGTGCTTCTCTTGGCATCAGTTCACATAAGTCTTTTGATACTTCTTTATATTCATCATGTCTACCATAATTTGTTTAGATATTCCTAACTCAATGGACACCTTTTTGTATATTTATTTTCCTTTGCTTGTCTTTATTTCAATAGCCTATTCCTTCATTTAAAATATGAATAGGTTGAATAATTTCCTTTGCATCTATGATGCTACCGATTGATGGCTCTCCCCTTTTTTTAATCATTGCAGTTGAATGATTTGAGTCTTCAGTATTATTGGTCAGATAAAGATACTGGATGTCAGTGTAGTACTTAGAGTCTCAGATTCTTCATTGTTTTCTTTGTTCTAATGGGACCTTAGAAAGGAGAAAGTATGAATGCAGTGTTGGGACACAAGGTCAATTCTACCAACTACTGTCACAATGCCTAGGGTGGGGTCAGGTTTCATCATGCGAGATCTTCTTGTATTTGGTCTCAGTTTCTATTGTCCAACTTTTATCTTTCCTACTTTATTTTTCAGCCATTAAGGACTTCAAAGAAGAGAAAAACCAAACAACTGTTATGGAATTCATCTTCCTGGGATTTTCAAACCACCCTGACCTTCAGGGATTGTTTTTTCTGTTGTTTTTAGTTATTTATTTGATAACAATCCTAGGAAACACTTTCATATTAACTGCAATTAGGGTTAATCCTATCCTCCACACCCCTATGTATTATTTCCTCAGTAATTTGTCTTTCCTGGACATCTGCTATACCTCCACCACTGTTCCCATCATTTTGGTGAACTTCTTCCGAGAGAAGAAGACCATTTCCTATGAAGGTTGCCTGTCCCAGGTCTTTTTCCTTGTTACATTTGCAGGCTGTGAATGTGTCCTATTGGCTGTTATGGCTTATGATAGGTTCGTAGCCATATGCCATCCCTTACGCTACCCAGTCCTTATGAGCAAAAGAGTCTGTGCATATTTAGCAGCTGGGACCTGGTTGTATAGTATAGTGAATTCTCTGATGCACACAGGACTGACAGCAGCTCTCACTTTGTGTGGTCCAAACCAGATCAGCCATTTTCTTTGTGATATACCTCTGCTCCTGAAGCTCTCCTGCTCAGATACTTCAGCCAATGAAGTTGCCCTCTATGTATCCAGTGCCACTTTTGGTCTAAGCCCTTGCTTCTTCACTGCTGTGTCCTATATTCTCATCATCTCTGCCATCTTGAAAATCCAGTCTGCTCAAGGGCGGCAAAAAGCTTTCTCCACTTGTGCTTCTCACCTCACTGTTGTGGTCATCTACTATGGAACCATAAACTTCAACTATGACAGGCCCAGCTCAGGCTACTCCCTAGATGTGGACATCCTGGCCTCTGTTCTCTTCTGTATTGTTACCCCTATGCTAAATCCTATTATCTACAGCCTGAGAAACAAGGAAGTCAAGGATACCCTGAAGAAATTGTTTGAACGGTATATGCTACCTAGTGGTTCAAGTGTTTAAGTCAATGTGTCCCATCCTATGGTGCAAATAAAAGAGAAATTATAGAATGGGTCAATAGAAACTCAATAGCAATACATGTTGTATTATCACATAGCAGACATCTGATACAGACATGTATATATGCTTCACTAGATTTTCTATCAACACATTTTAAAAAAAAATTTTACACTCAAGTTACTAAACGCCATGCACTAGTTTCCTTAGTAACAATTTTAGTGGTCTTCCCAGCTCTGCCATAATCCCTACAATAGTAGGTTTTTTCTTTTAAATATAGATAATCATCTAGCCTACAAAAATTCTATATATGGACAGCAACCTGATTGGTAGTTTACCTCTTTACTTTGATCATTGCACTCTTTGCCATGAAGTTTCTGGGATTAGCTAGGATGCCAAGCCATTTTCCTGGTTGTGGGGGATATTTGAAACTCCCTGGGCAATGAGGACGTCAAAATTACTTCTGGCTTTCTACTCTTATCTATCTCTACCCATAATCTCAGAAATCCCACTCCCACTGTTGTGACTGGTCCAAGAGTGAGGAAAGAATCTTCTGACCCATTCCCAGATTCACAAATCTGGACAGATTCCTGAGGTAGAAATTTGAGCAAGCCTTACTGTAGAAGAATGACATATGGAGGTTATTTCATTCACTGAAATGACTAGTGTTTGAATTTACTGAACAGAATTGTTTACTTTGTCACATTATGTAGAAGAACCTCAAGGAAAACTCAGCTGATTGGTTCAATTCAACAATGTAAGACATTTATTGAGTCTTTTTCATGTAGAGCACAGTGATAGGCACAGGAAGATATAATCAAGAACTGATGACCAACATGAGCCCACAGTGTGATGGGGGAAGCCATAAAACCAAAAACAATCTGAGGCTGCAATAACAAATAACTGAGGGGTGGCTAGGTGGCATAATGGATAAAGCACCGGCCCTGTAGTCAGGAGTACCTGGGTTCAAATTCGGTCTCAGACACTTAATAATTACCTAGCTGTGTGGCCTTGGGCAAGCCACTTAACCCTGTTTGCCTTGCAAAAACCTAAAAAAAAGGGGGGGTCAGCTAGGTGGTGCAGTGGATAGAGCACTGGCCCTGGAGTCAGGAGGACCTGAGTTCAAATTTGATCTCAGACACTTAATAATTACCTAGCTGTGTGGCCTTGGGCAAGCCACTTAATCCCATTGCCTTGAAAAAGCTAAAAAAAAAAAGTAACAAATGCCTGGTTTCCAGAACTAGAGAGGTCTTGGTTCTGTTGAGCACATGACAGTCCAAAGATTATTTTTCCATTTTTTTGTACCATATTTTAGGAAGGACATTGACAAACTGGAGCAAGTCCAAAGGAAGACAGCCAGTGTAGTAAGAGCACCAGAAAGTATGGGCTTGGGAACAGCCTGCAGAAGAGGAGGCAAGAGTGTGCACCAAAAGCTATATTCAAGTATTTCAAGATTGTGCGGTGGGAGAAGGATTAGGTTTATTCTGTTTGGCCCCAGGAGACAGAGTCAGGAGTAATGGGTGAAAGTTAGAGAGATTCCTTTTAAGGTTTGATGTAGGGAAAAACAACAATTGACTATAAGTAGAATGGGTTGCCCCAGTTGTCATGAATTCCCTGTCATGGCAGAGTTTCAGAAAAAGGTTAGATAGTCCTTTGTTTGGGATGTTTTAGAAGGATTCCTCTTCCAGCCCTGAGACTATGTGATGACATTGTTGTTCTTATGGAATTTACACTCAAGTTGGGGTAAGGAAGTAGCGACTCAAAAGACAAATGCACTTATAACTATAATCTCCAGTAATTCATTTTAAATTCATGAAAAAGGCACCAGAAAAGTGCTACCTGGGGTCCAAGAAGGAAAAATGATTTCAAAGTAAGGGCACACAAATGTCTAAGCCATTCTCCTCAGCTGTAATAGCTATAATTTATGTGGATATGTCTAAAATATCACACATTTCATACTCCTCTAGTCCTACAGTTCCTTCTAATGAGAACTATTTCTGTAC
The DNA here is from genome assembly GCF_037893015.1 of Macrotis lagotis. Classification (NCBI taxonomy): domain Eukaryota; kingdom Metazoa; phylum Chordata; class Mammalia; order Peramelemorphia; family Peramelidae; genus Macrotis; species Macrotis lagotis. The sequence continues at coordinate 226,345,523 of NC_133662.1, forward strand.
TTTTCTTTAGTCTCTTAAATTAACATAAGTTGTTAATGGGTTTCAAAGCTTTTGACTTCTTATGACTTTTTCAGAAGATTTTTATCCCAGCTTAGACATAATACAATATCACTAAGAATTGACACATATTTGTCCTCTTTCCACTTTGACAGATAGGCAACTATAACTCTTTTCTTCAATAACTTATGGATTAATCTTGAGTTATCAAAGGGTGGTAAGAGTGGTGGACAGGTTAAAGGAAGAGAATCCAGGAGAAAGACCTAGGTGAAGCTAAAAAGACAAAGCAGAAAATACAGTTTTCAGGTCACAAACAGTGAATCCATTAAATATGGAAAGCTGCAGCGTGCATTGACCAATGAATCAATCAACAAGCATTTATTAAGTGGTTACTAGCTAGGATGCCAAGCCAGTTCCCTGGTTGGAGGGGATGTTGGAAACTCCCTGGGCAATGAGGGTGCCAAAATCTGTTCAGAGATACAGAGAAAGGGAAAAATAGTCTCTGCCTTCAAGGATCTTACATTCAAAGGGAGGAGAGAACATGGATATAAAAAAAGACACAGAAAGAGGAATTGGAAGGTACTACATGATATGCTATAAATTTGGAAGTAAATTCAGATGAGAGCCTGAGTTCTTAGACCAAATTAAAAGACTAAGCAAGACATTAAGCTTAGATAAACCAACTGGTGTGGGTCCAGAACTCTGAACCACCATGCAGCTGGTTCCATCATCCTGTCAAATCAAGGGTTCACACAAAGATGTTAATTGATTTTCTATGATGCAATAAATGTCTTTTCATTAACATTTCAAGTAACTATTGTTCATTAAGTTATTATGGCAGTAATTACAGGAAGTAGGAAGGAAGAGGACCGTGTCATCATATGTATGATGACATGACTTGCAAATTATATTTATTATAGTGAGAGGAGTGTTGTGCAGTCATCCTTCTCACTATTTTTTCCAGAACTGTTTCACCCCTTGACCTGATTTGATAAGAGATAGATCTTCTGATGATGTCTGAATGATGCAGTAATTCTTGGCCTTATAGGTATGGTTCCCTCCTGTAACAGCAAGCAGCAGGGAGCTCTGGCAACACTTGGCAAAATGCCAGCATGTGATTTTCTAGGAACAAATTGGCGATCACATGGTATGTCCAAACCTGTCACCAGTCGGCATTGTTTATGGTTGGAACTATGATGACATCTGATCATTTTTAAACCTCCAACTTTCATTCTTGATTAATGAAAACGTTCCTGGAAAATGCTTTCACTCTTGTCCATCTTGCATTCATTCAAGAATTTCACCTCTAGTGGCATAATAAGAATGCTCCCAGCCCTCCCTCATAAGCAGGGTCCCAAATCCAAAAACCGACAAAATAGAACCTGGAACCTCTATGTATGGCATAGCAGATAGAATGATGGCTCTAGAATGAGGAAGAACTGAGTTTGAATTCTGCCTTAGATAGTTATTGTATGATTGAGGGAATCATTTATTTGCAGTTTCAGTTTTTCCACATGCAAAATAAGGTTAATAATAGCCACTCAGAATGGCATATTGCAAGGATCAAATGGGATAAAAAGGTAAGGTACTTTGCAAACTTTAAAACACTTCACAAATGTTAATAGTAATATATGCACTTACCTTAGAGGGTTGAGAGAAATAATTATTTTTCTCTCATATCAATAACTCCTTATTTAATTAGGACAAAGGTTTGCCCTCTTTTCTACTCTGTCATTCAGAAATCAACCAGTGAGGGAAATCTTGGGCAAAAATATACCCAACCAGGTTAGAGGCTTGGTGAATTCCTGTTAATTGTGTTGGGTCAGACAGGTCTGGGCAGCAATGGATTTCTTCTTTGATATGTATATTGACAAATCTTTTTAACAAAGACTTGATCCAAGTCATGTATTCCCAAGATTCTAATTAGAATGAGTCAACATCTCATAATATTCATTTTCTCATTATTAACCAATAATAGGAGTTGATTGCCATTCTCAGGAACTTCCCTTCCAACAGCATAAAAACTCTGAGCTCACCACCATAAGAGGTCTTTGGCATTCAAGAGTGCTATTGATTTCTTTTTTATTAATAAACATGGTAGTCTTATAAATAAAATGATTAAATTATTCAGAAATTATGTCTCTTGAACCCTTTGTCATCAGAATCATATATGCAAAGTGTTTTGTAAATCTTAATGTGCAATATGAATGCCAATTATTATTTTATTACTTGCCAGGTACAATCACTAATCTCAAGGAGTTGGCAACCTATCAATATCCCAAAATTGACACCTTTGCCCCTCCAATTGCCTCCCTGGGATTGAGGTTTGAAAAATAAAATGGAAAAATACTTTAAACTTTGTTTCACAAAACATTTTTAATATATTACAACCAAATTTCTTCAGAAAGGTTCAGAACCCCACTATAATATTATTGGGATGGATACTATCAACAATTTTGGGGAGGGGCCTGATATTCCCTATAATTTTGTTAGTTCTTAAATTGTGTTTCTATAGATGTAAAGAACAGTGCAGATATAGAACTATGTATTCAGTAGGTGAATTGCCAATTAGGCCTGCAGAATTGGCAGGAAGAGTTCTTCTGGGATATTACTGAGCCAGACTCAAGCATCTGTTAACCATTGTGATTCAACTCAACAAGCATCTATGAGTGTCTACTATGTATGTGGCACTGTGTTACATACTGAGGGAGATGCAAAGATGAAAGAAGACTACAGTCTTGCAGGGAAGATGATATGTAGGGAACCCTTGGTGCCTCTTTGTTACTATATGTGCTAGCTAGCTAGAAATAACTACAACACAGCAATGAAATAAAAGCTTTTAATCCTAGAGAGTAGCATGATTAGAGAAGTTCAGGAATTTCCAACTGGTTAGAAAAGGGCAGTCTAATATGTTGATGAAGTTCTGGATTATCTTGCCCATCTCAGTCTCCTTTGTTCATCTTTCTGTGGTATGAAATATAGGAGTATATTAGAACTATGACCTGTTAAGTTTATGTGGAAATGAATCCCTCAGTGAGAGAAGGGGTACTCCCAGGGATGAGAAAACGAGTTGCATTATTGATTGCCCCTCTGAAATACTAATCATAGAATGTATTTTTTCCCTACAAATTAAGTTTCAAACAGTAATTTTTTTTTTAGGTCTTTGCAAGGCATTGGGGTTAAGTGGCTTGCCCAAGGCCACACAGCTAGGTTAATTATTAAGTGTCTGAGACCACATTTGAACTCAGGTCCTCCTGACTCCAGGGCCGGTGCTCTATCCACTGCGCCACCTAGCTGCCCCCAAACAATAATCTTAAATGAACACAAATATTGTCATATAAAAAGAATAAGAGAGTATTTAAAAACTGATATTTTCCTGCATATAGTTTTCAGGAAATACATACCTACATACATACATATATACATACACACACATATATATGTTATATATAAAATTTAGCAAAGGAGTAACAAAAATGTTTTTGCTTCATAATTTTTGCCTTATTCTGTACATTTAAAAATATTTTACTGTCCATTTTGTTTAGTTATTTCAACTGACAAAGCTAGTACCATTCCCCAATAGAAGCCCTTTCTTGTAATTAATAAATATAGAAATAAAAATAATGATGGCTTGCTTTCATGTGATGCTTTCAGGTTTGCAGAGTGATTTACAAATACAAGTTTTACAACCACTCTGGGAAAATGATACTCCTTAATAAGACTAATATTGGATAAAATACGGGATCTGGGCTTAAATAGATTTGAATTCCCTCCTCTCATATATAACTAGCAGAGTGACTGACTATGGATAAGTCCCTTGGCCTCTTTGAAACTCAGGTAATTCTAAAATGGCCCATTAAATTTATAGTTCTCAAAGGATGGTCTAGGATGAAAGGTCTTTAAGATTCTTTCAAGATATCTCTGAGGTCAAAATTATTTTCATGATAATAAAGACATTTTAATTTTAATACATTAAGTATTGATAGACCTATCACAGTACAATATACAAAAGCTCTTGAGTGGGGTTATAATAATTTTTAAGAGTATAAAGGGGGAGGGGCGGCTAGGTGGGGTAGTAGATAGAGCACCGGCTGGCCTTGGAGTCAGGAGCACCTGGGTTCAAATCCGGTCTCAGACACTTAATGATTACCTAGCTGTGTGGCCTTGGGCAAGCCACTTAACCCTATTTGCCTTTCAAAACCCTAAAAAAAAGAATATAAAGGGGGGCAGCTAGGTGGTGCAGTGGATAGAGCATCACTCCTGGAGTCTTGAGGACATGAGTTCAAATTTGACCTCAGACAATTAATTATTACCTAGCTATGTGACCTTGGGCAAGTCACTTAACTCCATTGCATTGCAAAAAAAAAAATATAAAGGGATTCAGTGACCAAAATGTTTGAAAATCAATGTATTAAGTAATAGAAGTGTCACCATACACTTGACAGTAGGGAAAAATATAAATCATTGAAGTAGAATGATGAAAATGCAGTTAAAAATTTATCGAAATTTGATACTTAGAGAAATTTTATTATTAAAATCAGATAGGAAGAGATTTTTTCTTCCATCTATGCTCCAAGGGTTTGCATAGTAAAAGCAATTTCACTGATTTATTCCCATTTTGTTACTGCCTTCGAGAAAGGAAACCCCTTAAGGTTAGTCAACAAAACAGTTCCCATTTTCTTAATGCAAATTATTCTTGTCTCTCTTAAGACCTTTAGGCTGTCGACTTTCCAGTTTAAATTTACATTTATTTATTTATTTTAAAATTTATTTCTCAGCTAACTTTCTTACAGAACCTCAGTTGAAGCTGAAATATTTTTAATTCCACAAAACTCTAAGATCTGGGGCTTTGAGTGAGATTGAGAGGCTATGTTGGGTAAATATTTAACAGTCAGTTTTTGGAGGAAAAATTATACCTGGGACACATTTTTTAAATTCAATATGCATTTTTCACATCGTCTTAACTTCTTTCTTAACTCTAGTCAACAACACAATACGTAAAACTTTGAATTGTAGTTTGCCAGTTTCTGAGTAGTAAATGTTGTTCATGCTGAAAATTGGTTTATCCAGTGATTGGAGCTGGTTCCAAAAAACCTCTGGATGTATTTATTCCTGTAGCTAACCAAATGTCTACTCACAAGTCAGTGTGAAAGAATTCGAACTGAACCCAAGTCAACAATATCATTGAGCATATTTAAATGGTAGGCATTTTAATAATTTAAAACACTTAATTCTAGTGATTTAACCCAAACCAAACTTGAACAAAAATTCTCTCCACAGTGGTCCTCCCACCCCTGCTTAAAGCTCTCCTAAAATCAGGAAGCTCTTTATGTTCCAGCGGCGCAATTTGTCATCACCTTGTACCAACAATAGGAGAGATGGTCCCTTTCTTATCTAAAGGATTTACTCTTCTCATAGTGATTCAGGAACATTTCGCATTAGCTGCCTTCTGAAGATCATTCTGACCCTAATTTCCCCACTCCCTAACAAGACAGGGTAGTCCATTTCATGTTCTGAGTTCTCAGAACCTTCAGTCATATCTCTGAACAGTAAGACTCTAGTTGTATTCCTATATGTCCTTCTTGGTGATAGTCATACATTTAGTCTGATTTACATAGTTATAAGCTTGATGTCTCATAGATATCTTAAATTCAACATGTACAAAACAGAACTCATCTTTCTCCTAAGCCTTCCCTTCTGAACTTTGCACCACCATCTCCCCAGTTACCCAGTCTTGAGATCCAAGATTCATCCTCAACTCCTCACTGACACTCACATATCCAGTCTGTCACCAATCCTGCCAATTCCACTTTTATAACATTCTATTTGTGCCCCCTTCTCTCTTGTGACTGTGATCTTCCTCTTTTTTTTTTTAGGTTTTTTGCAAGGCAAATGGGGTTAAGTGATGTGATCTTCCTCTTGCAGCTTTTGATCACTTCATACTGGAACCATTTTAATAGCCTGCTGATTGATCTCCTCCCTCAAACTTCTCCTCACTCCAGTTCAGGTATTAAATTGACCTTCCTAAAGTTCAGATCTGGCTAGGTCACCACCACTTCCTATTCCCCCATTCAGTCAATTCCTGGTTACCTTCAAGATTAAATATAAAATCTTGTTGGACTTTTAAAGCCTTTCACAACCTGATTCCCTTTGTCCTTTCTAGTCTTCTCACACCTTCTTTTCCCATGGAGTTTATGATACAGACACTGACTCTCCACCTTCCAACTTGAAGAATCCTCACTGACTGTTGGTCAGTTCTTAGAATTCCCATTCTCTTCATCTTTGTCTTCTGTCTACTCTGGCTTCCTTTAATTTCCAGCTAAAATTCCATCTTTTGAAAGAAAGAAGCGTCTTCCAATCCCCCTTAATTTTAATGCCTTCTGTATGTTGATTATATCCATTTTTCTCCTGTCTATAATTTTATTTTATACATAGTTGTTCTCATATCATCTATCCAATTAAAGAGCAGGAAATGTTGCTTTCTTCTCTTTTTTTTTGTCCTTCTTTGTATCCCCACTACTTAGCACCATGACTAGTATGTAGTAAGTGCTTTAAAAATGTTGACAATTGACTTTCATCTCTAACTCCATGCTTTCTATTTAGTGTAGAGTCTCTATCCCCTGTTCCCCTTACCTCCAGGAAGTAGTTGGGGATCCCAAGCCAAATAAATGTATATGTACTTCCTTTCTCTGGTAAGACCCATTTTCCATCTCTACTCCTTCTCCTTGAGGATAGTTTCAAGTTTTCTGGTATCCAGATCAACTCACTTAGATAATTTTTCACATTCTTTGATCTCCCTCTCCTGTGGTAAAACTAACATGACTGCCTGAAAGAATCAAATTCAAAACTTTGGTATAAATGCCATATGCTAACCAACTGCTATGTACCAGTGGATGATACTGGAAACTCTGGAGGATTTGTCCTCTGAAGTCAATTAATGCATTTGATTTAATGACTCAATCTCACCACAGTACCATCCAAGTCCAACAGGACATACTCCTAACTAAGTTCTAAGATTTTTTTTGATGAGAGTATAACCAGAGATTAGCCTATAAAATGCATTAAATCATCAAGTCCCCCAAAATTTCCATCATCCATAGCTCTCCATAATCTCTGACTTGCATACTGGGGAAATTTTGTATAATCATACAGGTTCTTAAGACTTTTTAATAGTGTCAATGCACTTTTCCATTATTTTATCCAATTTCTTAAAGCATTTTTCTGCCCTTTGATATAAAATTCATATTCTTATGAATGCCAATGTCTAAGCCTAATACTCTTTAATCCTTTATTTCTGATCAAAAAGTGTTTTATCAGTCTCTATTTGAGATTTGGAAGACAATGTTAGCCTTTGCCTTCCACAAGGACTGTGTCTCTTCGGTTATAAATCTGAAGGCAGTCTGTCTATTTGAAATATCCCCATTTAATCCCATCTGCAAGTTTGGGCTTTCACAGTTGTATAAACAATCAGAATAAAGACCATTCTAAGGCAGGAAACTGGTCCAGTTATCTCTATGAGAGATTGAACAAATTCTTATACTCATAACATTTTGGAAAGGGAGAAATTCCAGTGTTTTATATATCTATATCATATCTGATAACAACATAAAATATCCAGCCAGAGGAGGAGACAGTAGTCCTGTTGCTAATAGAAAAGTTCTGCAGTAGAACAGACCTTATGGATGAGTGAGAGAATCATAAAGTAATCAATAGCACCTTTAAGTACTATTGTGTAATCTGATTGGTTGGCTGCCAAAATTTTATAATCCTTTATGAGGTTTCTATAAATATTGTTTCCTCATTAAGCTCTGGGTTGGTATTTTTAATGATACCATCCAACCAATCATTTTTAATGATAATTACCAAGCATTGTTTGGTAAGATTTTAGAGAATAAAACTTCATGGATAAAACTAACTTTATGGTATTTCATTTTTATCTTAAGAAAATTATGGTTAACACCCATCATTACTTCAAATTGAACATGTTCAAAAGCAATCCCATAATAGATTTAAAGCTAGAGGTCATTTAGTCTAAATTTTTATTTTACAGGTAAGAAAACAGATGCCTAAAGTGGTTAAATCCTCCCCAAATCTTCTTTTCTTCATGCTAAATACATTGAGTTTCTCCCATCTGTTCTCATGTGTCATGGACTCAAGGCCCTTCAATGTCTCTTCCTGGCCTTTTGAGGTTAAATTCACTTGTATTATCTAATCTAAATTTTTCCATCTTCTCTATCAGATTACTTTGCTCTAATGTAGATAAATGTTATCTACTGCATTCCCCTTATCCATCAGTTTGGCCATCTTGTCACAAAATAAAGTTGATTTATTTTTCCAATTCTCTACTATCTTCCAAGCATACATAAAAGCCACTGCCCATAGGGTTGCATTTCTCTGTGGGTATAATACTGCTACCTCTCCAGCTGAGTTATTGGTTATGCCAAATCTGGCCAGTGATAGGATTGTAGTACTAAACAGTATCAGTAAGAGCTAATTAATGGAGACAACTAAGGAAAAAAGAACCTGAGAAGTTATAAAACAGGAACAATGTGGGTAGGCAGGCAAGTGTCCAATGGGAGCAGTCATACTATTTATGCAAACTTAAAACAGAAAAGTGAGGAATACCTAGGATCAGAATGGAGTACTAAGCAGAGATTAGATCTAGGAGTATCGAGGCTAGACCAGTAGGATCATAGAAAGTATAGACATGCTGGAGACAACTAATATTTGTCAAACTCACCAACAGCATCTTATTGTAAAATCAGATTTTCTGAAAAGTTGCCAGATAAAGTGCCAGGCCTGGAAGTAGGCAGACTCATCTTCATGAACTCATGCTAGCTGTATGACTCTGAATAAGTCACTTAATTTTGTTTAGTTCTATTTCCTCATCTGGAAAATGAGTTGGAGAAGGAAATGGTAAACAATTCCAGTATCTCTGCCAAGAAAACTCCAAATGGGGTCACAAAGAGTCAGACATGACTAAAAATGGCTGGACAATAATAACACAAAATGCTACCCTACTGATGATGATTTGTCCTCTAGTGCATGTGGAACCATAGTTCCACACATTGAATATAACTTAATGATAAAAATTTGTCACCCAGTATGAGTGGAATCACAGTTCCATGCATTGGATGCATCTACTTGAATGAGCAACCAAGGCAGAACAACTAATAGTTATGGAGTTTGGCTAGATGATGCTAAATCAAACTCCCCTCAGCCTGACAATATGGCAGCAGTAGGTGGTCTGGGAGACATGGGGAAGAGCCACACCAAGGTCTCCCATTGAATCCAGGACAACACCATCCTGTTCCTATTATATCAGGCCACTGTGTTTCTATGGTTCTGGAAAAAAGATAGTGGGAATAGTGTTTTGCATGACATCAATAAAATATTTATGAGAAAGAAAAATCCAACCTGTTTTTACATTTTAGAAGTCATTTGCTTGGGTTGTACATTCATTAATTTATTTGTAATCAAAAGAGAACTTGACCTAAAAGAGAGGACTGACAAATGTGTGAAATGTTTATAATTCTTTGCTAAATTATAGTTTAGTATCATCAAAATGTATTTCATTTATAAATTTGCAGCTTAACATTTCAAAAGTATAAACTGCACTCCATAGACAACATTAACATGAATACAGTCAATTATATTTAGGTGGGGAAGGAAAAAACTGACATGGATTTGTTTAGGAAACTGAGGAGTTTACAATGTCAATTTAGGATCAGGTTATTGCTACTCAGAATTATAGAAGGGTCATCCTTATGGAGCATAGACTTTTTATCAATGGATATTATGCAAAGACATAGAAACACCTATGCAGGCTACAAAAATTAGCATCTATAGAATATCCAAGCGCAGATAATTGGCACAGTGGATAAAGTGCTAGGCTTGAAAGTAGGCAGACTCATCTTGAACTCAAATCCATCCTCAAAATACTTACTAGCTATGTGATTCTGGGTAATCATTTAATCTTGTTTAGCCATATTTCCTCATTTGGAAAATGAGCTGGAAAAGGAAATGGCAAACCACTCTAGTATCTCTGCCAAGAAAACCCCAAATGGGGTCACAGTCAGACATGACTAAAAATGACTGGACAATAATAACAGAATATCTAGCAAGACAAAACCCAATGGCAAAATTATACATCAAAAACTTCCTGTCTTCAAGGACTGACAGATGACAAATCTTCATATATAAATACAAACTACCCTGGAGAACTCAATCAATAACCGTACAAGAACTGGACCATTTGATCACAGACCAAACTGTTGCCCACAATTTCCCATTGATCCATAAAAATATGAGAACATTTTAAATTGATGTCTCCATACAAAATATGAATAATCTCTCAACTGTGTGTGGCAGAAAAAGCTTTCAAAATAGGGAAATTTAGAATAAAATCAAATTCATGTGGGAATTGGATGAGGTACATAGCATCCCCACCATCCTTCTGCTACTGAAAGTCTATGAAAAAATGCTCCTAGTGGGCCTAGAGAAGATGAGCTTAAATACACATACTTTTATTCAACTACAAAATGCATTTATTTTATCCGCCTGTATAATAGTCCACCGCACTTTAATATATAATAACATTAGCAGGATAATGACTTGTCCTGGAACCATGACTGTACAAGCTAGCTTGCAATAGCTTTGTGAGAACTGATTGTTAAATTTTCACTATGAGGACTTACAGCTCAGAAATTGGAAAATGCTACAAATCAGAGTTTGGTTCATTGTTTTGTTGATTATCTAATCTTAATAAAATGATGGAGAAATGTTAGTAATACAGAATAAATTTTTAATGTGTTTATACATATTTCCCCTTGAAGAGTTGGTTATTAAACATAAGCTAGAGAACCCCTATTCAGGTCTGAATTTCATTAAATATCAAAATTATTTTTCTCCTTTTAAATAAAATTTTATTTTTTCACTTCTTACATTATAGACACTTGCAGACTATTCTTAATTTGTAAGAGGTTTCTTTTAACAAAGTAAAACAATTAAGCAATGCTTACTATATTTCATTTAAAAGGAAGTACAACAGAGAATAATTATTCACTAATAATTGTGACATTAATATGGCATCTTGTGATTTGCAAAGCACTTTCCTTATGCCATGAGTATCACAACAATTCAGAGACATATATAGATATAATATCCCTATTTTGTAGATATTGTCCTTGCTAACACTACCCTTTATTATTATTATTTTTTAACCAACAACCATGACCTGTTTGGGAATCTAATCATTTCCTATGTTTATGTTTCCTATATACTGCCTGACTCGTATGGTATTTTCATTTCTGGAATCTTTTATGCTCACAGAGCTTGTACCCTGGTCAATCTGTCACAATGTGCTGACAGGTATTATGACCTATGATGTCTCTTAGGTGTTGACTTTCTCCTGGTCACACAAAGGCTTTCTTATATCTCTCTTCCATGTTTCTCTGATAAATGAATTATTTGCTACCCTTCTCTTGTCTTCAGCCATTTCAATCACTTGGTTCAAAATCCATACTGTAAGTAGTGAAGAGGTCAGGACTGCTGATACTGCAGTAAAAGCTGCCATCACCTCTATCTCTTTATTCTTTTTTTGGTGCAGCATTCCTCATTGACCTTGTTGCCAACTCTCTTCTTCTGAGCTTCTCTCCAGGATGAAGCATGCTAAAATGAGAAAAAAAGATTTTGTCTATGTTGGACACTATTCCTCATTTAGAGATGTCATCTGTAAATCCCCTGATGACCCAATGACCCACCCCTTATTCACTCCTCCCCATCTTGTAAGTTCTTTCTCACTCAATTGTGAGATGTCCCAAAGAGGGATGCTTAGAAACATGTCCTAATTGGGGGGATGCTCAGTAGCTTTAGAAGTTTTGGTTTGCTCCAAACTTTTTTCTCCCACATAACAAAAAAATCTACTTTGTTTCCCGCATCTACCACCAATATAACACTGGGAAATCTATTTTCATGGAATCCTAATTTATACTCAAGGGTACTTGATCTTTTTCCAAAAATATTTTTTTGGATCTTCCCTAATCTCAGGGATATAAACATTCATTGCTTAAGATCTACTTCTTTGGTGGGTGGTCTGAAGTATTGTCCGGCTAGAAAAAATAATGTCATTACAGTGACCAAGAACTGCTCCCTGGGTTACCTCATGCTTTGGGTTTACTTAAAAAATAGTGAGCAGAGATCCCACTTTGTAAGTTAAATACTCCAATTATGTCACTCTGAATATCCCTTTAAAAGCTGCATAACCCGTACCACTATGGAGCAGTGGCAAAGTAGACAGACAGATTGATAGATAAATGATGGTGATAGAAATGAGAGAGAGAGAGAGAGAGAGAGAGAGAGAGAGAGAGAGAGAGAGAGAGAGAGAGAGAGAGAGAGATGGGTTAGATAGAAAGATAAATGGTGGTGATAGAATAGACAGACAGACAGCTAGCTAGCTAGCTAGCTAGCTAGCTAGCTAGATAGCTAGATAGATAGATTAAGCAGGCACTAAATAGTCATTTCTACCTAAGAATCTAATACCCATGAGTCTTGAAAGAAAGCCAGGGAAATCAGGAGGTGAAAGTGAAGGCATGGGGCAGCAACCATAGAGCTGGAGCATGGAGTCAGGAAATGGAGTATCCTATGTGAGAAACAAACAGCTGCAAACAGTCTCGTGAACATTGTACATATACATTTGTGTTTAACATGTTAACAGATTAGTTATTTTCTTTATGAGGAATTAGGGTTAAGGGAAAAGGAAGAAAACTTTGAGATAGGAAGGAAAAACAAAAAAGAAATTTTTAAAAAGTTAACTGTTCGCTATGTTATTGTCTGATCTTGTTACTTCTTAGTCTTGACTTCTCTTCTCTTCTCTAAGGATATGATTTCTCTTTCATCACACCCAATTTGGATCAAGGTACAACATGGAAACAAAGTAAAGACTGACAGAGTGCTTTCTGTGGGGGGGGGGGGAGGGAAGCAAGACTGGGGGGAAAATTGTAAAACTCAGATAATATCTTTAATAAAAATTAATTTTAAAAAGTTAACTGTTCATTCAGATTCTGTAGGGTTTTTTGGTTTTGTTTTGCTTTTTTTTATGTTGTCTGTAACAGGTCTCCCAGGTTGTCCTAGCTCTCTGAACTGCTGAGAGTTGCTGCATCCAAGGTTGACCAATTCACAATACTGTCAATGTGTACAATGTTTTCCTAGTTCTGCTCTCTTCACTCAATATCAGTACCTGTAATTCATTCCATGCTTCACTAGAGTCCAACCATTCATGGTTTCTTTTAGAACAATAGTACTCCATAACATTTGTATACCATAACTTGTTCAGTCATTCCCCAACTGATGGGCATGCCCACAATTTCCAATTCTTTGATTCTACAAAAAGGACAGCTATGAATATTTTGGAACATGTAGGGCCTTTCTTATTTTTTATAATTTCTTCTGGATATAGACCTAGAATTGGAATTGCTGGGTCATAGGTTATGAACAGTTTTATTGCTCTTTGGGCATAGTTCCATATTGCTCCAAAATGGTTGGATTCATTCATAACTCCGACAAAAATGCATTAATGTCCTAATCTTCCCACAACCTCTCCAACATTGATCATTTTCCCTTTTTAGTCTTCATAGCCAATCTGATAGGTGTGAGATGGAACCTCATAGTTGCTGTAATTTGCATTTCTCTAATCAGTAATGATTTGGAACATTTTTTTCATATGGTTATATATAGCTTTAATTTCTTCATTTGAAAACTGCCTGTTCATATCCTTTGACCAGTTGTCAATTGGAGAATGATTTGTAACCTTATAAATTTGATTCAGTTCTCAATTGAATCAGCTTTGTAGATGTTTTTGTTTTGGTATGTTTTTAGAAGTGAGACCTTTATCAGAAGACCTAGCTGTGAATATTCCACTGGGGGAAGTTTTCGCAGGCTTGGGGTGGGAACCTCCAACTCCCCAAAGTACTTGATATCAGTAACCATCAAGTTGATTTAATCTATCAAAACAGTTATTACACATACTTCACCTCCTTGGAGTCATAGATGAGAGTTGAATATATCAGGTGGAAACCAAAGGTGGATAAGCAATGCTGAAAAGGACTTGGCAGTCTAATACCTGAGGTACTAGTCTTCCTTGAATACACCCTATACTCCAGAAAAAAATACAATGCCAAAACTATATAGTCAATGAAACTCAGAAATGTTGACAAAGAAGTATGCTGGAAAAACTTTAGAAATAATTTTCAGGTTTGCTTTGCACTCAACCATTCTATAAGTCTCTCATCCTGGGGGAAAAGTAAAGCCCCATTGTTTGAGGCACTAAAGAACAGTTAGTCCAGGGACTCAAGAGAATAACCTCAGAGACTAAAACTTGTTCTGGCCTCAAGGGATTGACCAGGTTAAAGGAAAACAACCTGGAAAATATTCAAGTTGATGTTCCTCCTCTCACACAAGTGCAACCCCTTGAGGTGAGCAAGAAGTTAGAGCAGCCAGCAGAAGAGGACTTGAAAAGCCCAATTCAGCTCATTCCTGGCTCTGGGACAGGAACTGATTGCAAGAGGTTGAGTCCACCTCTGTTCTCAACACTAAAGCAGGAGCTTTTTGGTGTTATGCTCATGAAATCAATTTTCTTCCCATTCAAGAATTTTCATCCCATTCATTCATTTATTTTCTTGTTGGTTTTTTTTTTTAAAGGACACAATTCCAAAGCAAGAGGTAAGTCACATTTCTTTAAATGGAATGAAATTTCTTAATTTTTTCTCAGTTTCCTAAAATAATTTAATTCTTCATTGTAGGAAATCTGTGGGCAAAAAATGTTCTCATCACAAAAGTAATGAGGGCAATCAAATTTATTTTCAGCAGGGCTTGTATAAAGGTAAAAAAAAATCTGGTCAATTTAACTGAAAAAAAATCAGTCGTTTTAGTCATATGCAATCTCAGCCATCCTCAACCTCTGGTAAGATGTCAGCCAAACAACTGATTCTTCATTCTTTACTGGGTTTTTTGGTAACATGAATCACCACCATCCCACGTCTGTCTTTATGTATCTTGCTTTCAAAAGACATGTCTTCCAAGTTAATGCTGTAGAGTTTTCCCAAATTTCAAGTCACTGGCAACCCTAAGTGAAGTATCTTCTGTAAAGAAAGGAAAATTTTTCTTTTGTTTCTATGGTAGGAATGTTTTCTTGCCTTAGTATACTGGTAAGGGTGGCCCATTTTCAATTCAACTAAACAGATACATTAAGTACCTATTGTATGCAAAGCATTATAATAGGTGAGAAAGGGCAGGGAGGTGAGAAAAGGCAGGGAGGTGCAAAGCTTAGTTAAGGCACTAGTCCTTGTCTATTTGGAATTTATAATTTACTAGAGGGATAAGACACATGTAGGTAACAATATACAGTAATAGATAAGTGTATCAACAAAACACAAAAGAAATAGTCAGAAGAGCTTCAAAGGGATATGTCAAGTTGGGGATTAGGGTAGCTTCCTGGAGGAGGTGACATTTTAATTGCACTTGAAAACAGGAAGCAATGCAGTAGACAAATAGAATCTATTAAGCATAGGTAGTAATGTGAGCAAAACTATGGATGTAATAAAGTACAAGATTTGGGCATCTGAATAGTTCATATGGCTGAAATAAGGAGTCTGCAGAAGGGAATAATCTGTGAAACAAGGATGAAAAGATATGGAGCTATTAGGCTGTTAAGGGCCTTGAATGTTAGGCAATTTTTCCAGTTTTACTCTGTAGCTAATGGGGAGCCATTGTTAGTGGTAGAGCAGAATAATGTTTGTTGTTTCTTTCATTTTCCAAAAAAACGACCAATGACATCATGGGGTGATGTCTTGACATAAACATGAATTGGTTTTAAGTGAAGCCAAGTATTACAAAGTCATCAGTTTTATTCTCTCTTCCAGAGTCACTGAAGTCTATGACAAGACAAAAGTCAGGATAATCCAGGATGCATGAATGTCTTTGGTGTCTCCCACATCTGACGAATCTCTAAGAGCTCCATAGTATGTGCTCCAGCTGCCTTCATGACTACTGGAACAACTTGCTCTCATTCGCTCATTCTACAAGAGGAAGTCTTGATGTTTTGGGGGTAGACACCCCTCAACTCACCAATGGGTTTGAAGATACTAGATTACCCTTAACCTATTTAAATCTGTCAGCCATGTAAATTTACATGGGTGGTGTTGCTGCCAATGTTACAACTTCCTGGAGCTAGAGGTGAGAATTAGGTGATAGACGGACACCAAAGGTAGATGAGTGGTCCTGAAAAGAGTGCAGCAAGCCCTCACAGCAGAGGTCCTGGTCCTTTGTGAATAATCCATACACAGGTAAGTAGTTTAGTAGATGGAGTGCCTGACCTGAAATCAGTATGACTCAGTGAGTTCATGTCTAGCTTTAGACACTATCTGTGTGACCCTGGGCAAGTCACTTAGCCCTTGTTTGACTCAAGAATGCTGTTATCACCAGATTAAAATTTTAGAAAGTTCAGGTTGTACCAGCATAAAGGCTACTTTGGAGGGAGGAGCTTACAGAGGAAGATCTGGGTTGCTATTGTAGTGCAGGCAGGTACTTCATGGTGAGGACCAGTGGGAGCAGTGGGAACCATAGGGGAAATGGAAAGAAAAAAAGTTAGAGGTATTTAAGAGAGAAATGGACAGGATTTATGCCAACAATGCTGAGTGGAAATAACAAAATTAAACAAACTCTGGTACTGACTGCTGTTCCCATTTCTCTATCCCTTGAGCAAATAAGTCCATCAAACTATAAGTTCCACAACATATTTGTTAGTGAACATGCTTTTTCCTGTGTAGGATCATCTTGCTGATAGAAGTTTCAGTTACTTGCCACAGCATGGATAAATACAGAGGATTGAATGATATTTTCAAGAGAGAGAAAAGTGATCAAGGACCAACCCTTCAGTTCTTCAGAGGTCTATAAAGGAGACAGAATGATTAGAAAGGCAAGATAACTAAGATAATGCGATAGCTAGGATAATGATCATAGTTAACATTGATATATAGCTTCTCCTAATATTACAGACACTAGGCTAAGTATTTTATATCTTATTTCATCCTCACAGCAAAAATACAAGGTAAGGTCTATTATTACACTATTTTACATTTGAGAAAACTGAGGAAAATAAAGGTTAAGTAACTTGTCCAGTGTCACATGGATAATAAGTATGTGAAGATAGACTTGAACTCAGGTCTTGAACCCAGACTCCACTGGCATCCCATCCCCTGGGACACCTGGCTGCCTTGACTAAGAAGTCAAAGATGTAATCCGATGGTATCCTATAGGAAGGAGTGAGTTAGAAGCAATGGAGAATTCAGAGGCTGAGGATTGAAAAAGAGGTTAGATCATCTGAAAACAAGAATCATTGATGATCACTGGGGGAATGGTCTCAGTAGCAAGATGGGGATGGAAGCTCCATTCTAGGGGTTGAGGTGAAGATAGGTTTGTGAGGAAGTGGAAGTCTTTAGTGGAGACTATTACAAAAAGATTAGCAAAACCTGGAGCCAGGAGGACCTGAGTTCAAATCCTGTCTCAGACATTTAATAATTACTTAGCTGTGTGACATTGGACACTTAACACCATTGCCTTGCACCCCACCCCCCCTCAGAAAAAAAGATTAGCAATAAGAAGAGAAACCTTTCAGAATGGAAGCTTGATAAGTTTAAGCAAATTTGCTTTTTGTTTGTTTCTTTTGAAGTGTTAGAATTGGGAAAACCTCAGCATGGCTACACACAGAGGGGAAGGAAAAATTGAAAATTGAAAAAGACAATTGGATTGTAGTAAGAGATTGAAGGAAGGGGGAGATAATGGGTCCAAGAACATAGGGAGGAACATTAAATTTTGTTAGGAGAAGGGATGTCTCTTATTCTGAAAGAAGAGGCAAATAGAAGAAAAGAAGTGAGGGTCCTAAGAAATGTTAAGGAAAAGGTGAGTATAGTTGACTCAAGGGTGAGTTGATGTCTGATATACTCAGTCTACGGAGGACGGAGACAGAATTGCAGAAATAAGAGAGAGAGGAAACTTCAGTGGCCAGATTGTACAACCCCACTCTGAAACAGATAGATGGGCCAGTGGGTATAATGCTGACCTGAAGTCAGGTAGACTGAGTCTACATCAAATTTGAGTTCAAACACTGGCTAGCTTTGTGACCTTAAAGTTGACAAAGAAGTTGACAAAGCAAGCAAGGCCAAGTTTTTTCCTTGGCTGCTCTCTTTGGTATTCATGACTCTCTTCTTCTCAAGGTCTCTCTGAAGAAATGTGGAATCCATTGTGTGACATGGGATGTGCTGGCAAAAGCACTGCCCAGCATGGCCTGCACTCATCAAAGAAGGTGCTGTGCTCTATAAGCAAAGCAAAATAGCAAGAGCTCCAAAGAAACATGAGATGCACAAATTTAGAGACTCTACCCCAAATGATCACATGGACTATTTGTGCTCAATCTGAGAGATAACTTTTGCAGTTCACATTGATCTCATCAAGCTGGTCAGACACACTACTTTGACTCTAACGTAGCATTGTCATTTTGTTCCTAAGGACAAAATCCATCCATATGAGTATGTATTTTTCCATCTTTGTTCTTCCTGGGTTCTCTCTGTTCTTGGTTACGTACTTTCCATTGGTTCCAGTAGTCAGTAGTGTAGAAAAGTGGGATGAGGTAGAGAAAGGGGTGAACTCTCTCCTACCTCAAACAATATCTATTATTTCCATTTCAGCTTCAGCTATGAAGGACATTAAAGAAAGGGGAAACCAAACAGTTGTCACTGAATTCATCTTCTTGGGATTTTCCAACCACCTAGAACTGCAGGGATTGTTCTTCCTGGTATTTTTAGTTGTATACCTGCTAACTCTTCTGGGTAACTTTCTCATATTAACAGCAATCAGAATCAACCCTGTTCTTCATACTCCTATGTATTATTTCCTTAGCAACTTGTCCTTCCTGGACATCTGCTACACCTCCACCACGGTCCCCATCATGCTGGTGAACTTTTTCAGAGAGAAGAAGACCATTAGCTATGAAGGCTGCCTGTCCCAGCTTTTCTTCCTTGTTACTTTTGCAGGCTCTGAGGGTGTTCTGTTGGCTGCTATGGCATATGACAGATTTATAGCCATTTGTCATCCATTACGTTACCCAATTCTCATGAGCAACAGAGTCTGTGCCTACTTAGCAGCTGGGTCCTGGTTGTGTGGGTTAGTGAATTCTCTGACCCACACAAGGCTGACAGCAGCTCTCACTTTGTGTGGTCCCAACCAGATCAGCCATTTTCTCTGTGATATCCCCCTCCTCCTGAAGCTCTCTTGCTCTGACACTTCCGTCAATGAGTTCACACTCTATGTGTCCAGTGCCACCATTGGTCTGAGCCCCTGCCTCTTCACTGCTGTGTCCTATATACTCATCATCTCTGCCATCTTAAAAATCCAGTCTGCTCAAGGACGACAAAAAGCTTTTTCCACTTGTGCCTCTCACCTCACTGTGGTCGTCATCTTCTTTGGAACTGCCAACTTCAACTATGACCGGCCCAGCTCAGGTTACTCCCTGGATGTGGACATCCTGGTCTCTGTCCTCTTCTGTATTGTAACTCCCATGTTAAACCCTATTATCTATAGCCTGAGAAACAAGGAAGTCAAAGTTGCCTTGAGAAAACTATGTGAAGGATATATTTTACCCAGTGATTCCAGTGTTCAAATCAGTTCTTAACCTGGCATCCATAAACTTAGTTTATAAAATATTTGTTAACTGTATTTTCAGTGTAATTGATTTCTTTTGTGATCCTATGTCTTTCACACATTTAAGAACTCCTACTCTTGGTCAACATATCATTTCCTATATAAGTGATTCTTATGACGGTAAATGAGAAGTCTTAAAGGAATACAAAGCTAGAAGGTACCTGACTGTGAGCTCCAATTTAGAGGATCTTTGAAAACAAGGACTAGGATTCATTCTGATTTTGTCTTACTTTTGATATATGCTGCCTTTAGCGTAGTAAGTTATTAATGACGAGGCAACTTTCATCTTGATGTGTTGGGTAAACTGAACTGTCTAAAAGTTGGAATGGGCTAAATAATTGTTGTACACAATAACAAATGTTACATTAATTTTTAAAAAGGACCAAAGTTGAAGGGGAAAACTCCGTACTAACTGGGGGCTTATAGATATCTAATACATTTTCTGGTTATATTTATTTTTGGGAGATTATATGTCTAAAACATTACCTATTTCAGACTGTTATAGTTCTATAATATCAAGTCTTCTAATGAGTATCATATCTGTATTTCATCTGGGAAATCAACATAAGTTGTTAATAGGTTTGCAAGCTTTGACTTCTGCCATGACACTTTCAGATGATTTTTATCCTGGTATATATGAAGTAAAACATCATTTTAAATATGTCATACAATTACTTTCCTACCAGGCACTATATTATCTGTATATACTGCCTTAGAGTATCAATCATGGGAGATAGGAGAGGACCAGGGACAGGACCAAAGTCAACCTGATTGGATTAGCTTAATAAGGCAGAAAAGGTATGATCAAAGGAATGAATGAATGGATGAATGTAAAAGCATTTAG
This sequence comes from Macrotis lagotis, assembly GCF_037893015.1. Lineage (NCBI taxonomy): Eukaryota > Metazoa > Chordata > Mammalia > Peramelemorphia > Peramelidae > Macrotis > Macrotis lagotis. The sequence goes on from NC_133662.1 coordinate 226,366,116, forward strand.
CAAGAACTTATGTGTAACTCATTTCATTTAGTACTAGGGACAGAGAGAGAGAGAGGAGAGAGAGAGAGAGAGAGAGAGAGATTCTATCCTCAAGGAGTTTACATTCTTACAAGGAAAGATAACATATTGGGGCAGCTAGGTGGCGTAGTGGATAAAGCACCGGCCTTGGAGTCAGGAGTACCTGGGTTTAAATCCGGTCTCAGACACTTAATAATTACCTAGCTGTGTGGCCTTGGGCAAGCCACTTAACCCCATCTGCCTTGCAAAAAAAGAAAGAAAGAAAGAAAGAAAGAAAGAAAGAAAGAAAGAAAGAAAGAAAGAAAGAAAGAAAGAAAGAAAGAAAGAAAGAAAGGAAGATAACATATCCAAGCAAGTAGTAGCCTGAGAAAGAAAGGTAGGAAGGGACTGGTGTGGGAAATTAGTAGATATGTATGTGACAGGCAGATGATAAGATAACCTGGAGTAGACAGCTAGATGGCTAAATTGAAATGAAGCATACCTGGTATTTAACGCCAGCAGATATAATGAGCTAAGAGGGCTGGTATGAACTATAATTAATATACTAAAATAAAAAATTGAACCAAATACTTCCAAAGGAAGAGAAGGAAAAATGATTCCAAAGAGATGCCGTAACAGCTGTAAAAAAAAACCAATAATGATTAAAAAAAATAAAATGTCTAAAAGTAGGTATTTGGATTGTAACTAGGGCAGAAATAAGAGCTTTTTCAAAATCATAAAGATAAGCATAGACAACTTAAAACATAATGGAGATTTAGAGGGCAGCAGAGGGTTTTGCAAAGGAAATTGACAGATTTTTAACTCATTAAAAATACAGAAGTAGAAAATAGTCTGCTAGAAGAGAAGAAAAAAGAAGCAATTTTGAAATAATACATGAATTCTACATTAGGTGAAGTGACTGACCTTAAAGATAAGATGCCCAGAGATATTATAGATTTCAAAAGATGTTAGAAACTCATAATCACAGTTCTGAAGGAAATAATGCAAAAACTCTGTCCAGAACTTTTGAATATACATTACAAAATGCTTTTTAATTGGATCCATTGATTACCACCAGAGAGAAACATTACACTTGAAAGCCCAAGTTTAATTTGAGCATTTCAATGCTGAATAACACATTTTGTAACAAAGTGTAAAATACTTTTTGATGAAGAAACATCAAAACAAATTGTCTCAGAGTATTTCATAGCTATGATAAATTAGAAATAAATATAAATTAGAATAAGATATTCAAAAAAACCAAGACCCAAGATAAAACCTAAAATTACACATCCTACAAAAGAGCTCTAATCATCAGTTTAAAAAGATAGACTTTGAACAACAACAAAAGTTATTAATGCCAAAACAAGTAAACAAAAGCAGATATAAACAGAATATTTTACTTATACCCACAGTATAAGTATACCCCCAAAATAGTATAAAAAAAGATAAACAGATACAATGATCAGAAAAAGGCCAGGTAATGAAATGAACTTGTTTAAGTTGTTTTTTAGTCATATCTGACTCTTCATGACCCAACTGGCGTTTTCTTAGCAAAGATAAGTGGTTTGCCATTCTTTCTCTAGCTCATTTTATAGATAAGGAAACTGAAGCAAACAAGGTGAAGTGACTGGCCCAGGATCATATTACTAGATTCTCTGGGACTAGATTTGAACCTAGATCCTCCTGACTCCAGGACTACTCACTGTGCCAATGAGCTGCCCTGTTAGTATCTCCGCAATAGCCTCAATTTTGTCTCTTTGTCTATAAAGTCTAAAATGTTTACAATTTGGGCCTTAAGAGAAAAATTTGTCCACTCCTGGTCTAGCTTAAGAAAGTATCAATAATGAAGAATAAACTTTAAAGTGTGTGTGCACACAATTTTTCCCCATGGCTGAGTCCAGTCGTTCATATTTACTAACATACTCCTTTAAGCATTGCTTGAGCTCTTGAGGAATGCAGTGGAAACCATCACCAGATTTAGGCCTGGTAACTGGAGGTTAATAGCAATAATGATGACGTTGATGATGATAATGAGTATTTAATTAGGACTTCAATGTTTGCAAAGTATTTTATAACCGTTATCTCATTTGAATCTTACCCTTGTATTCTCTTTTTTATGTGGGTGTGTATACTGTAAACCCTGTATTTAAATATGCTGTATTTAAATACATATTATAGGCAGCATAGATATTATATTTGTATATTAATATTCCATATATGACAAAATAAAATTCAAAATAAGATAAGGAAATTGAAGAGGACATAATAAATGAAAACTTGGAACGAAGCACCACAAAAGAATATTATTTAAGATAAAAGGCAGGCTGTGGTGCTAGAATGGAAAGGCAAGATTTTGAATAATACATTTATCTGGCTGATGAATAAGAGCAAAGTCAAAGATCTGAGGAAATATAGACAAAGAAAGAGAAATCAACAATTTAAGTTAATTCTAAGAACTTTGAGGAGGTTGTAAGTAGGAGTGAGAGGGAAAATTTATGGAAACAAACAAGCATCAAATTACTATAAGTAAAATTAATCTCAGGGACAAAATATTAACATGGAAGGAGAGAAAAATCAAGACAAGAATTAAATAGAAGATGTAAATTCAAGGTATATGGAATTTAAAATCCAATAAACCCAACTGATAAATGGTTAAAGGATATGGAAAGACAATTCTCAGACAAAGAAATCAAAACTATCTATAGGCATATGAAAATTGCTTTAAATCATTATTGATTAGATAAATGTAAATTAAAGTTTCTCTGAGGTACCACCTCACACCTCTCAGATTGGCCAATATAACTAGAAAGGATACTGACGACTGTTGGAGGTGCTGTAGAAAAACTGGGACACTAATGCATCATTGGTGGAGTTGTGAACTGATCCTTTCTGGAAAGCATTTTGGAATTATGTCCAAAGGGCAATAAAAATGTGTATCCTCTTTGATCCAGCAATACCACTATTGGGTCTGTATCCTGAAGAGATCATGAAAAGGGATAAAAATCCCACATGTACAAAAATATTCATAGCAGCTCTTTTTGTAGTGGCAAAGAATTAGAAATCCAGGGGATGTCCATCTTTTGAGGAATGGCTGAACAAATTGTTGTATATGTATGTGACGAAACACTATTGTTCTATTAGAAATCAGGAGGGATGGGATTTCAGAAAAGCCTGGAAAGACTTACATGAATTGATGCCAAGTGAGATGAGCAGAACCAAAGGAACATCGTACAAACTATCAACAACATGGGGAGATGATCAGCTATGATGGACTTGTTCATTTCAGTAGTACAATAATCAAAGACAATTTTAAGACTTATGATGGAAAAATAGCATCCATATCCAGAAAAGGAATTGTGGAATTTAAATGAAGACAAATACTTATTACCTTCAATTTTTAAAAGTTGTCTTATGTATTACTTTACAAAAGGCACAGAAATTATTAATAAATATAAAAAACAGAAATAGGAATCCATTTCTTTAGACCATGATGCAATAAAATATGGATAATACAGGAACCAAAAGCCAAACATTGAAACTTATAAAGAATTCTCTGAATGAATGGACCAACCAAATAGACAATTAAAAACTATGCTAAAGAGACAATAATATTGATACAATATACCATAAGTTTTAAGATGGACATAAACAGTCTCTAAAAATAAAGGCATTAACAAACCTTAAAAAGAGAATATAATTTTGAGAAAATAAAAAAAATAGTAACTTAGAGCATCAAATTAACTTAAAAACTATTCAGAGGGAAAAGAGATTAAAAAGAAAAAATATAGAAATGATTTTTAAAAAAGAAAAGCCAAGAGTTGATTCTCTGAGAATATCAATAAAATCAATAAATCTTTATTTAAACAGGTTTTTTGAAAGATTAAATAAAATTAAAGATAAAAATGAATTTGCAAGGGAAAGCAAAAAAAAAATGATTAGAACCAACTAATTGCTCCTACAGGGAAACTTTATTTACAGAATAACAAATTATAGCTCAGCTGAAGGTTTATTATTTTTATTATTTTTAGGTTTTTTATTTTTTAAATCTTCATTAACAAATTGACTGAGAAATCTTGCTAAGCCCTGTAGTCAAGAGGACTTGGGTCTACTCCAATTGGATGGTTCCAGAATGCTAATTGTTCAGTGTTCTGTGGCTTCTCTTTAAGTTACCTCTGCCTCTGCCACCGTCCTGCCCTCCTTTAGAATGGTTTTTTGAACTTAAGCTTCTCTCTTGATTCCAAATTTTCTTCTTCTCCTTGTTCCTCCCTGCTACCTATGGAGGACCTCTGACCAATGGCCCACCTTCTTGGCCCTTCTTGATATCCTCTGAACAGGCTTGCCTTGACTTGGCAGGGGCACAGGTGAACTGGAAAGGGTAGATATCCTTTTCCTGGTACTGAATCATGTGGCTCATCTCCAGGCCTGGCAAGGTGTAGTCCTCAAAGACAAGGCCTTTGCTTCTCCTTTTTGATTTAGGGTCTCATCTAGGAAGGAGGAGGAGGGGTGGTCTAAGGGTACCTGTCATTGTTCCATCTCCACCCTAACATCTGGGTCATCTTTCTTCCTTTTCTCACCTCCTCATTCCCTCTACCCCCTTTCTGGTTTCATTTCCCTTGCCCAGGTGTTAGAGTTAAGGGTTGTGATGCAGAGAACCATGGACATGGAAAATACTGAAATCAATTGGAAACAAATTTTGTAAATCTTTTGTTTGCACTGTTAAAAAAAAATCTTCCTTCTTCCTTTATCCCTCTGTTAAAGTACTCCATCCTGACCTTAGCCTAATCTAGGCCATGTTGTCTTTTGGTAAGGGGAAGCTAGGGTGCACAGGAGCTGGAAATAACAACTGAGACTATCCATACTGGAATCTGAGAACCTGAGACTCCTCCCAAAAAGGCAAACTCTCCATTGCAGGACTTGGGCCACTCTCAGGTCACCACCTCTTCCCATGGACCCTGAGGGAGAATTTAAGGAGATTTCAGTCTCTCTTCCATTCCAGACTTCAGTTGAGCCTGGCAGCTGCCCTGCTAAGATTAATTAGCAATCCATGTGGTTTTCCCTCAATCTCTTCTTAACTTTCCTTTTACTTTCTTTTGTGCTGTAACTTCTTTTAATAAATCTCTATTTTCTTTTTACACCTGTATTCTCAGGTCAAAGAGTGATTCTTCACAGTAGAAAATTGAACATACATCAACAGTTGGACCATCAGCCTGCATGAACCCTAATCTCCAAGCCTTAGGAGGGTTTGGGACAAGCCATGTGTTCTACCTGAACAGTCCTCACTTTGCCCTGAAGCCACTAAAGTTGTACATGGCCAGGATGTGCTACTTTGATGCTTGGAGGCCACAGAGAAGAAGTCCCAGCATTTGTCCATTGTCCTTTCCCGCATCAGGTACAGGTGACTCATCTCCCCACACTGAAAAAAAATGCGGATGATGTCCCCCTCAATCATTTAGTAAGGGAGACCTCTCCCCCTCAAGAAAGACCCAGGAGCTATCCTTGGACTCCAAGGACCAGGATAACCTCTTGGCCATTGCCAGGTTGGCTTACCCCCTCCCCCAATGGAAAGGAAGGAAGGAATGAAGGATTTATTAGTATAGGAACTATATTATCAAGATAACTCCAAATTCCAATGATGTCTATTAGCTGACTCAAAATTTATAGTCTTAGAGACTTCACTGAAGCATTCAAAACTTATGTGAATTTCTCTAGAGGTGGAACCTCAGCCACGGACTTCCAGACTGAGAGAATAGCTCTCTGCAATTACTTCATGCTGCCTCTCATCCTTACTTTCAAATGGAAGGAAGGAAGGAAGGAAGGAAGGAAGGAAGGAAGGAAGGAAGGAAGGAAGGAAGGAAGGAAGGAAAAAGAGAAAGACAGGAAGAAAGAAAATAAAGAAAAAGAAAGAAAGAGAAAGAAAACAAAGAAAAAGAAGGGAAGGAAAAACGAAGGAGGGAAGGAAGAACCTTACAATTTATTATTTTTTAATCAAGTCCTACAAATATGACCTGTTTGGAGAGCTGATTACTGCCTATGTTTGTTTCCTATATATTGTCTTCCAGTATTATTGTATTTCCATAGATGTCCCAGATGACATCATAGATCTGTCCACTTCCCTAAGAGATGACTGCACTACTATTAGTCGATTATAAACTGATTCAATCATTCTGGAGAGCAATTTGGAACTATGCCTAAAGGGCAACAAAACTTTGCATACTCTTTCATCCAGCAATTTCACTACTAGCTCTGTATCCCAAAGAGAACACAAAAAGGAGGAAAATACCCACATGTACAAAAATATTCATAGCAGCTCTTTTTGAAGTGGTAAGAATTGGAAACTAAGGGAATATCTATCAATTGAGAAATGACTGAACAAATTGCAGTATATGAATATAATGAAATATTATTGTTCTTTAAGAAATTATTAAACAGGCAGATTTAAGAAAAATCTTAAAAGACTTCTGTGAACTGGTGCCGAATGAAATGAGCAGAACCAGGAGAACACTGTATACCTTATCAGCAACAGTGTACAATGATCAACTATGATAAGACTCAGCTTCTCTATCAAAGCAAAAAACAATCAAAGACAATTCTAAAATGAAAAATGCCATTCATATCCAGAGAAAGAATTATGTGATCTGAATGCAGATCAAAGCATATTATTTCCCCTCTTTTAAATTTGTTTTTATTCTTTCCTTCTTATAGTTTTTCCCCTTTATTCTGATTCTTCTTCCTCAGCATGACTAATATGGAAATATGTGTAACAGGATTGTACATGTATGACCTATATCAGATTGCTTGCTGTGCTAGGGAGAAAACTTTACGAAATAAATGTTGGAAACTATCTTTAAATATAATTGAAAAAATAAAAATAAAGTTAAAAAAGATGATTGTATCACATAAACAAATTTCCAAGTTCTACCTTGACTCAAATAAGGGAAAGGAAACCTTTTCTCCACCTCAGGGAGGTTCTGCACAGAGTATTCCTCAAGATGTCCAAAACTGAAATTTTGTTAAAAAAAAAGTTCCATCAGAAGACTAATATTTTGTTCCAAATATGAAGAAACACTTCAGAGCCTGCTTACTATCCCCATTGTAGTGAAAGTGGCCAAACTTATTCTCTGGATATACACCTTCCCATGGCAAGTTTCTATATCTCCCAAACCAGCTAAGGTTGTGAAGCACAATGCCTTGCCCCTACTTCCCTTTGTAACCTGTGGAGCTGAAATCCTATTGACTCTTCTGGCTTATAACAAATGTCCAAATTTCTAAGTATCCTTTTCTACCTTAGAATCTAATACCCAACTACCTCTTGCAGAAGGTATAATTTGAGGTGAATGTTGAAGGAAGTCTGGGGAGCCAGGAGGTGGAAGTGAAGGCATGGGAAAGAAGCCAAGGAAAAGACATGGAGACAGGAGATGAAGTTTCCTGTGTGAGAAACAGTAGAGACCATATCCTTATAATGGGTCTGTGTGCAGACAGTTTCCAGGGTATGCGTGCAGAAAGAAAAATTGGGTGACACATCCACAACAAAAAGGATAATTCATCACCCTAAGTATTATCATACCTCAAACATTGCTATTCAGGTCCTTGGATGCTTCAAGTTATCTTCAAGTAGGGAGTATTTGAAGACAAAGGGATGGATTGGGTTCAGGCACCCTATTCTTAACAGATCATTAAAAATAAGGGCCATACCTTGATCATTTCCAAGTAGAGATATATTTTGGTGCTACAAAGTCTGTGCAAACAACTCCCCCCCCAAAGGTTTAGAAATCTATCAATGGATACATCCCACAATGCTATGATATCTCCTAAGCACTCCTGGCTCCATGACAAATTGCCCTTGAAAACCCCATGGCCTTAGATACTGTGCTAGAATGTTTCAACCACATCTTCATAAGGTGAAGAAATTGAGAAATATGCTAATTCTATGTAGAAAGACATAAAGGAATTTAAAAAGTCTAAATTGCAACCCATTGCTTGTATTCCCTCTTTTGAGTATATCTCCTGGTTCCTTAATCTTAGTAGCTGACTGAAATTTTCCAGGTTATAGGTCAAGAAGAGGCTACTTCCCTAAGAATTCAAGAATTCCTCTATCTATATATATAAAGGTAAAGGGGAATAGAATATTCTGTAACAATCATAGAGATGTTTCTCTTTTAGTCATTGCTGGTAAGATTCCAGAGTCCTTCTCAATAGGCTGATCCTTCACCTGGAAGATGGTCACCTCTCTAAGGGCCAGTGCAGCTTCAAATGGTTGAGGAACAGTTGAAATGGTATCTGCTGCCTGACAACTCCAGAAAAAAAGAGAACAGAGGTCTGTATACAATATTTGCAAATCTGATCAATTTGATACCATTAGGCTAAAAGTTTATGGAAAATTATGTCACAATTTGGTTGCCCTGAGAAATACATTAATACCATATATCAATCCTATGATAGTATGCTTGCCTGGATTCTGGATAGTGGATGATGCTCTAGAGATTTCTCAGTCACCAGTGGAGTGAAATAAAACTGTGTCAAATGCTTTCAATGAGGAGGAGCATGGCCTCAAGGTCAGCTACCACACTGATGGCAAATTCTTCAATTTAAAAAGGCTACAAGCCAAGACCAAAGTGGGAGGAGTGTTGGTATATGATCTTCTGTTTGCAGGTGATTGTGGACTCAATGCAACCTCTGAAGTTCAGATGCAATAAAGTATGAATGATTCTCTTCTGCTTGTGCTCATTTTAACCTAACAAACAACACCTAGAAAACCCAGGTACTCCATCAGCCAGCACCACATCATCCATATGTGGAACCATCAAATGAAGCAGCAAATAGAGAAGGGTTGAATACTATGGCTAAATTCACTTACATTGGCAGTGGACTTTTCAGGGAGGTGCACATTGATAATAAGGCTGCCACATGCATTACTTGGGAGGTTCTGCAAGAAAATGTGAGAGAGAAGTATTAGATTGACTGCAAAACTACAGAGCTGTTTTGCTGAGCTCATTGTTGTATGCTTGTGAAACCTGGACAATCTACCAGCACCACACCAGGAAGCTGAATTGCTTGTATTTAAATTGTCTTCAGAAAATTCTGAAATCACCTGAAAGGAGCAGATACCAGGTCCTTTCTCAAGCTAAACTGTCAAGCATTCAAATGTTACTAAAGAGAGTGCAAACATATGTTTGCCCAAAAGAGTATTTTATAAGGATCTCACACAGGGCAAGTACTCATAGGGGAGTCAGAAGAAACAATATGGGGCCAGACACCTTAAAGTCTCTCTTAAGAAATTTAAGAACTGATTGTGTAGTATGGGCGGCACTAGTACAGTACTGCCCAACATGGCATCCCTTCATCAGAGGGTACTATACACAAGGTAGAATTGAAGTGCAAAGGAAATGTGAGATCTGTAACATTAAACACCCCAGGGGTTCACATGGACCACTTGTGCCTGACCCGTGGTAGAGCATTCTAAGTTGTATTGGTTTGATCAGACACAGACACACTGTAATTTGTCTCTAACATGGTGATGTCATTTTGGTCTTCTTCAATAACAAAGGACAAGAACCAATCAACCAGCTGGGCAAATTCCATCGTTGAGAGATTAGAAACACCTTTACTTTGTAGGTTTGTATGTTATCATATGTAGCTGTATTCTGTCATATCATACGTAACTAAAATAGAATATTGGTCAAAAGAATAAAAGATTAAAAAAAAGACAAAAATAAGCAAATAGGAACAACAAAGATAAGGCAGTTGCAACTTTTTATGGGTACCCAAAGGTGAAAAGAAAAGAAAATCCTCAAAGAGGGCATGATAGACATAAAAACTACCCTGTCCTTGATTTCACAAATAATACCAAATAAGACACTCATAACACATCACAAAAATTTCTAGGAATCTTCTGATGATCTTAAAAATCTGCTAAGACAACAAGCTCTTATCTGGCCAGTTTTACTATAGATAGAATATATTTAACCAGTTGTTTTCATTGTGTAAATCTATAACTTTTTCTCTTAGGAAAAAGCTACTTTCTAAAGTAAAAAGAAATTTACTCTGCTGGCTCTCTCTATGTATAAAATAGACTTGTTCCTAACACATTGTTCTTGGTGTTTCCCAGCTCTTCTACACTTTTCAGTCCAGTTCCATGATATTTCTTTGATGAAAGAGAATAAAGATCTTCTCTCTACTGAATTCTTCTTCAAATTGATTGTCATTAAGGAGGGTAAGTGACCATTGAACATAGCAGTGGATCTACAGTCAGGAAGGCCTGAGTTCAAATTCAGACTCAAGTTACTTCCTAACTTTCTCCCTGCAGAGAAGAGATAGGACAATCAAGGCATAGGATCAAGCAAGTGATTTAACGTTTGTCTGCCTCAAAAATCCTCATCTGTAAAATGGGAAATTACACCTACATCTCAGACTAGTTCTGAGGATAAAATGAGATAATATTTGTAAATCTCTTTGCAAACATTGAGTGCTGTATAAATGCTGGTTATTATTGTCATTTCTATTGATTGGTCTAATATCCTGGTTGTTCCTTGACCCCCAAAATTTGCCCCATGATTGGATAAGCTTTTTCTCTTTCTTTGCTTATTTCAATTTTTATACAATCCTAAACAATTCAAAAGCCATTTCCTCTAGCAAGCCTTCCCTTCTCGCCCTAAGTAACTCACAGCCCTTCTCCTTAGATTTCAAATAGTACTTTGTTTCACTGAACCCCTCTAATATAGATTAATATTATGGGAAATAGATTGTCCTGAGACAACCATAAGGGTCTCTTAGTCATTGCTGGCAAAATTCTTGCCAGAATCCTTCTTAATAGGCTGATACTTCACTTAGAAGATGGTCATCTGCCTGAGAGTCAGAATAGCTTCAGAAAGAACTTAGGTACAGTCAGTATGGTTTTACTGCCCAAGAACTTTAGGGAAAATGGCAGTAGCAGAACCAAGTCTGTACACAAATTTGTCAATCCAAGGTCTTTGATAATGCCTTTCATGAGGGCTTGTGGAAAATTATGTTAAAATTAGCTTGTATAGAGAAGTTCATCAGCATTGTACATCATTTTTTGACATTATACTTGCCCAGGTTCTGGATAATGGACAAATCTGTCACACTGTCCCAGTCACGAGTGGAATGAAACAACATTGAGCTTGCTCCCATGGTTTTTGGCATGGTGTTTTTAGCCAAGTTGTCAAAAGCCCTCAATGAGCACAAATGAATCAAGGTCTGCTACTATACTGATGGTAAATTATTCAATTTGGTAAGCCTACAAGCCAAGATTAAAGTAAAGGAAGTGTTGGTCCATGAATTTTTGTTTGCTGATGATTGTGCACTCAATGTAGTCATTGAAGCTGAGATGCAACAAAGTGTGGTTTATTTCTCTGTTGCTTGTGCTCATTTTGGCCTAACAATTAACACCAAGAAAATAAGTGTTCCATCAGCCAACCCACACCATCCATATGTGGAATCATTAGTTATAGCAAATGAAGAGTTTTGAATACTGTGATAAGATTGTTTACCTTGGCAGTGTACTTTCTAGGGATGCACACATGGTTAATGAAGTTGAGGCACACGTATTACCAGAGTTAGCTCAGTGTTAGGGAGGCTCTGAAGCAAAGCATGGGAGAGGAACTGTATTAAACTAACTACCAAACTAAAGATCTACAGAACTATTGTTCTGACCTCATTATTTGCTGAATGTGTGTGTGTGTGTGTGTGTGTGTGTGTGTGTGTGAAACCTGAACAATATACAAGTGTCATGTCAGGAAACTGAATTGCTTCCGTTTGAATCGTTAGGAAGATGCTGAAGAGCATCTGGAAGGAGAAGATACCAGACACAGAAGTCCTTTCTCAAACTAAGGTCTCAAACATTCAAATTCTATTGCAGAGACTCTGATGGACTGGTCATATTGTTTGATTGCCAAATGTACACTTGCCTAAAAGACTATTTTATGGAGAACTCACACTAGGCAAGCATTCCTATGGAGATCAGGGAAAAAAAGGAACACAGACATTCTCAAGATCTTTTTAAAGAACTTTGGAATTGATTGTGTGACATGGGAGACACAGGCAAAGAACTGTGCAGTCTACCATGCCATCATAGAGAGGTTGCAATGCTTTATGAGCAACAGAACTGATTTAGTACAAAAGAAACATGAGATGACCAAATTTAGAGAATCCACCCCAATGTTCACATGGACTATTTTTGCCTGACCTGTGGTTGAGCATTCTGAGCCTCTATTAGTCTGATTAGCCACAGTCAGATACACTTTCACTTGACTCTAACAAAATGATGTCATCTTGGTTTTTTCCAAGAATGAGGGACAACAACTATCATTGTTTCCTCCAATCCCTAACATTTTTGTTTTCTATACATTCATGTCTGAATAGAGAGTATTGTGATTTTATTACTCAAGGAGTGAGAGGGGAGGTGAGAGGATGGGGAAGATATATATTTGGCGTAGCTAGGTCCACCTAGGTTCTTTCAGTCTTCACCCTCTGTAATATGAATAGAGCAGAACAGATATCATGAAAGTGGAAAGGAGTAGAAAGGAACTTTGTCAGTCTAAGTCAAAACGCTGACTGAACTCCATGGTGAGGCAGCCTGAAGAATAAACAGGGAAGTTAAAAGAATGATACTCTAAGCCTGAGAATGTCTGTTGGCTCCTTGGTTGACTATTGTCTAAATAGTCTATGGGGCTAGGGGTCCAAGAATTCAAATTTCTTCAAGCAAGAAGAGGTAGCTTGGTCCCCTCCAATAGGTCATAAGAGTAACAGAGCAGTACAGGACCTGAAGAAGTCTCCTGATTCTCCCAGCTGAATGAGTTAAGTAGTCTTCCCAGAGCCATGATTAGAGGACATCAGGGGCATTGATCAGGAGCAGATAGCACTTTCAGATGCCCCATTTGTTCTTACCATCTTTGTTCCCTCCATGAATATTCCCCTTGTGTCATCTCTTCCCATGAATGTGCTTCACCTATAACAACCCCTCAACCCCCCCCCCCCCCACTGACACTCCTGTAAATGCCCTCTTTCCTACTGGTAATCTGGTTACCTATGAGAGAGTATCCTCTGGTTTTTCTGGGCAGACTCTTTGGTCATATATTTTGTTGAGCTGTTGAATTATATGCCCTTGCTTTGAGCTATTGTTTCCTCTGATTGGCTCAGAAAACAAAACACATCAATAAAAGATCTATGAATCTGAATGATTTATACATGATATGTCTCCCAACTTTGGGGTAGTAGTCATAGGAGTGCACAGGTGATGGAGAGACCCACATATGTCTGTGTACATACTGGATTGATATTTGTTTGTCATTTCTGAAGAACATCATGACATCAGGGAGATGATTCCTTGACATTCAAGTGAATTGGATTTGAGTGCAAAGTTACCAGTTTCACTTTCTTCTCTGGAGCCATTTGGGTCCACTGGCCAGATGTGAACCAGCATGACTGGAGATAACTATCAGGGTTAAGTAATTTTCCCAAGGTCACACAGATAGTAAGTGTCAAGTAACTTATGTCAAATTTGAACTCAGATCCTCCTGACTTCAGGGGTTGGTCCTCTACCCATTGAGTAATCTAGCTGCCTTACAGATTGGATTAAAAACTCCTTGAGGGCAGGGAACTTTGCAATTAATAAATTTTTAGTGAATTAAAGTTTAAAATTCCTGAATTATATAGCAAAGGAAGATCAGAAACATTGACAAGAAGTAAGTCTAGAAAGGCTTCAAAGAGATAATTATTAGGGTCCCTTTGTAGTGAAACATTCTAGGAGCCTATGACCCTCAGGGAAAAAATAAAGCCTCATTGCTGGAGGCATTAAAGGGGAACTAGTCCACGCACTCAAGAAAATAACCTCAGGGACTAAAACCTGCTCTGGCCTCAAGGGATTGACCAGGTTAATAGGAAGTATAATTTATAATTCTTAAGCCAATGTCCCTCATCTCACACAAGTGCAGTCCTGAGATGAAGCAATAAATTAGAGCAGTCAGCCGAGAAGGACCTGAAAAGCCAAGTCATCTCATTGCAAACACAAGGGCAGTAGATAACTGGTAAAGCCTGATACCAACCTCTGTTCTCAAAACTAAAGTGGGAATTTTTTGCTCATGAAATTAATTTTCTTCTCATTCAAGAAACCACAACTTCTTCTCTATGCTTTACACATAGTTTCATTCACCTATGTTCTGTTTCTTTTTAATCAGGGGAAAATTCCAAAGCAAGAGGTAAGTAATATTTATATAATTGACATCAAATTTCCTAATTTTTTTTGAGTTTGCAAAATAGTTTAATTTTTTATTCTAGGGATTTGTGAGTAAAAAGAATGTTCTCACCACAAGTGAAACTAAGGAGTAATGAGGGCAATCAAATTTACTTTCATCGGAGTTTATGTAAGGTAAAAATATTGATCCATTCAATTAAAAAATCTGTCAATTAAGCAAAATATCATTATATTGACATTATAGATGTTGGGCAGAATGATGGTATCATTAGATCAGTGAATTAGAAAGATCAGGCTTTGCCAACATGAAGGCTGCTTTGGAGGGAGCAGAGAATAGAGGGAGGTTTGAGGCTGCTACACTAATGCAAGCACTTGGTGATGAGGGCCAGTGGGAGCAGTGGAATAGTAGGGAAAAAGAAAAAGATTTTGGATCTGTTTAAGAGGAGAATGGACAGGATTTGTTAGACAATGCTGGGAGAGAAAACTAGACTAAACATATCCTTGGCTGCTATTCCCATTTATCTGTCCCATAAGCAAATAATTCCATGTATCCAGAAACTTCAGTCTCATATTTGCTGGTGAATATGCTCTTTCTGTGTAGCACTAGTCTGGTCTACTTCTCTCCCAAAAGCTATATACCAACCCCAACTCCACAGACCTAAGCAAGAAACCCCTACCTTGCATGCAATTTAACTCTCTCTAGATGACAATTGGAGATACAAGAATGTTTCAGAAAAGAGAGACTTCCCCATAAAGGAACCCATAAGAACCAAAGAAATCTTCAAATTGGAAAGAATCTCATACATTATCTCATCCAACCTTCCTTTCTTTTATAAATAAGGAAACTCAGACCCCAAAAGTTAAAGATGACTTGTACAAATCATTTGATCCTTAAGTGGAAGACAAGAACCCAAATCTTCTGTCTTAGGTTAAGTGCATCTCCCATTCCATCTCATGCCTCTGTTCATCTAAAACATCTGATGCACAGCATGTTCCTCTGAACCAGAATCTAAATACATGGGTTTGAATCTGAGATCAACCAGTGTGATCTTGGGCAAAGCCCTCAGTCTCTGTCTCCACATTTGGAAAATAGGAGTGTATGGTTTGGAATATGTAGTATTTGAATATGTATTGGAATATGTAGTATTTGGTGTGACATCCGGTTAGTTAGATCTTGGAAAAAACTCTTGAAGCAGAGGCATGGCCATAAGCAACATTTCCAAGAAATTTATCAATGAAGAAAAGAGAGATGATATGATAGCCAGATGGGCTAGAGTCATCAATGGAAGCTTTTTGAAGAATTATGTCTGGAGCTTAAATAGTAGGTCAAAGGCATCATGTAAAAGTTGCAGAGTCACTTGGCACAGTCTGCTGAACCTATAAGACTGAGTGATATTTTCAAGGGAAAGAAAGTCAAGAAAGAAGAGAAGTGGCCAAGAATAGACCTTTTAGTTCTTCAGAGGTCTATAAAAGAGACAGATGGAGTGGGTAGAAAGGCTGGAGAAGAGAATGTGTTGGCTAGGATAATCCTCATAGCTAGCATTGATATAACCCCTTTTATGAGACAAGCACTAGGCTAAGCACTTTACATTTATTAACTCATTTCATCCTCACACACACCCTGCTAGCTAAGAGTTGTTATTGTCCTCATTTTACAAGTGAAAAAACTGAGATGAAGAAAGAGTAAGGAACAGCTAGTAAGTGTCTGAGGCTGGATTTGAACTTCCTGCCTCCAGACCTGACACACTGGGACACCTGGCTTCCTTGGTTATAAAGTCAAAGAAATATCTCCAGAGGTATTCAACAGGAGGGAGGGAATTAAAAGGAGTGGAGAGTTCTGAGACTGAAAAAAAATAGCAGATCATTTGAAATGGAGAGGTCACTAATAATCCTTGAAGGGATGGTCTCAGTAGAGAGATGGAAATGGAAGTCTGTTACTAGGGCTAAAGGAGAAGATGGGTTTGTCAGGAAGTAAAGGCATTTGGTGATGACTTTTATAAGAAGCTTAACAATAAGAAGAGAAAAGATTCAAAAATAACTTTACAAGATTAAGTAAACTTTTGTTTGTTTGTTTTAAATTGTGGAATGAAGAACACCTGAGTAGGTCTAGATAGAGAGGCAGAGGAAAAACTGAGGGTGTATGAAAAAGAGAATTGTTGCTATGCTAAAGTCCTGAAGGAGAGGGAAGCTAATGGATTTAAGAACATAAGGAGGAAAATTGAACTCTCTTAGGAGAAGGGATGTTTGTTATTCAGAGAGAATAGAATAGTAGAAGAAAACGAGTTGGCAGGCTGAGAAGTATTAAGGAGGGAGAATTCAGTTGACTAAAGGATAAGTTGATATCTAATAGACTCAATTTTCTTTGTAAAAAAGGAGGTAGAATTGCAGAGTTTGAAAGTTAGAAGGGACCTCTGTGGCCATCTTATAAAATCTGTGCACATAGAGAAACCCCACTATTTTATACCCAACAAATGGTAAAATCACCATATGTGAGAATAAGAGTCAGAAGAAGGAAAGGAGTTGGAGTTGATGCTAAAGGAAATAATATATGAGTGAATTAGGTAGAGGAGAGATACTATCCAGAATCAGGGATTATAACCCAAGTTCCCAATGATGAAATCATTGGGATTTTATGATTTTTCTCCAATGATATTCAGATGTCTTAGAGGAGAAGCAGTGAAATTAGATGCTGAAGGTTATACATTAACAAATAATCCCAAGTTAGGTGAAGGTAAAGCATGTAAGGTAGTGGAGTAAAGTAACTAGTGAGAACTTCAAATGGCAGAACATATCATCAAGGGTGTATATAATAATAACAAAACCATAGGCTATGAATTGGATTGGGAGAATAGAATATAGACTGTGATAAGGGCAAAGAATGAATTCCTTGTAATTTCAGAAGAGAGATAGAAAGGTATAAGAGGGCAGTCATAGTAGAATTTTAAAATTCCACATATTATGTTTGGCACAGATTCGAAGTTGTTGAGGTTTTCCATGTGACCTTATGGGTCTAAATTAGCTCAAAAGAGGGTCGAGTTGGTGAAGTCTTCAGTAAGTACCTGAGATTGATAGCAGGAGAGAGTGAGAGGAGGATCCTAACAGTCAATGAGAAACTTGAGAGAGAGCCTTGAAAATTGCAGAAGTCAGCAAAAAGAAAGGGGAGAATGGGATACTCTAAAGATTGTGTATTGCCAAAGTTTGGGAAATGTCATTCAGGGTAAAGACTGTACCCTTCCATACTTGCTTATCCTATGCTGCTCTTGTCAAGGTCACCATTAACACCTGAATCTACCCAATATGCTGGAAACCTTCCTCCTCTCCTAACCTCTTAGTGGAGGTACCTTTGAGGCACTCTTTCCACCTCTCATCCCTCAGTCTTCACACATACCTTCAGCCCAGTTTCTTTCAGACTAATAATTCTTTAATGATGCTATTCACACCTATTCTCTTTCAGAGTATCTCATTGGCAACATATTATTGCCTGATTACTATGAACCTTTCCACTGCCCTCCAGGTGATGCTTTTCTTGAGATTTTTTAGAAGCGGACATGTTGCCATATAGCAACATTAGGCAGAATTGCAGAGGTTGAAAGTTAGAAGGGACCTCAGTGGCCATCTTATAAAATTTGTACACATAGAAAAAATGTGGGTGTTGAAAAAACGGGACTTTTTCTCTTAGGGGAAGCTTAATGTCATTAGAAGTGCTTCACAATTTCCTGAATGCAGTTGAACTCACTTCAATCTCCTCAACTTGACCACTTGCATTGCCTATCCTAGACATATGAGTTACCGAAAAATTCTATAGAATATCCATTCATATTCATGTCATAATTGGACTATAGACATTGTTCATCCATATGGTCTTTTCTGTGATAACAAAAGCCGATATTTATTTTTCATTTTTTAGGTTTTTTGCAAGGCAATGGGGTTAAGTGGCTTGCCCAAGGCCACACAGTTAGGTAATTTTTAAGTATCTGAGACCGGATTTGAACTCAGATACTCCTGATTCCAGGGCCAGTGCTCTAACCATTCCTCCACCTAGTTGCCAAAAAGCTGACAATTATATAGCACTAAAATGCCTCAATATCCACAGCAGCCTGATGGGGTCCATGCTATCAACATTATTATCCTAGCTTTGTACATGAGGAAACTGAGTCTCAAAGAATTTGAATGACTTTCGCAGTTCAGTTATAGTCACATAGGGTTATATTACTTCTTTGCCCAAGTGGGGAGCCCAAGAAGTGAACCCTGGTCTTTGGGTTCCAACTCAAGAGCTCCAGCTCTTACCATGTTTCTTGCTCTCTACCATTTCCATCAAAAAAAGAAATATACTCTAATAATCCATTTTTGGAAAACTCTAGTTGTTCAGGAAGTCTCTTTCCTGGACTAAAAGTATGCCACCCTATGACTTGGGTCCATGGGTTCTTGTTCTATTCTTTATATAATGAGCTTGCCTTAGCTCTTGAAGAACCATTTTATCAGAAAATCACTAGTTCCTTGCACAGTTCCTCAAGAATTACTGACTTTTCTTTTACTCCTTTGATTCACTTTCTTCTCTTTTCTCTCCATTTCTTTCACTGTAAAATTTTTCTCTCTTTGGTTCAAGACTCTATGACCATTGGGCTCCACAGTCAAATTTCACTGTTCCCTTCCTCTTGCCTCTCTACCATAATTTTGAGTCTGGTACTCTCTCTCTTTCTGTCTCTCTCCTTCTGCTTCCCCTAAACAAATTGATTGTGTTGTTGCCCTAGGCAATGTATCTATTTGTTTTCGGCCTATGATGAAACATTCCAAAGTCATATTGGTCTCATCAGCAACAGTTAGACACTGTAATTTAACTCTAACACAACAATGCCATTTTGATCCTAAAGAGACCAACCATTCTGATGAGTGTTGTATGTTCATCTTTGTCCTTCCTCTGCTCTCTTTGTTCTGTGTTAAGTACTTTCCACTATTATGTGGAGCCTATAATGCAGTGAAGGGGGTGAGGTAGAGGAAGGAGTTAACTCCCTTCTGTACCAAACAATGTTATCTTCTATTTTCATTTCAGCTATGGAGGACATTAAAGAAAGGGGAAACCAAACGGTTGTCACTGAATTTATCTTCCTGGGGTTTTCCAACCACCCAAAACTGCAGGGGTTGTTCTTCCTGATAATTTTAGTTGTATATCTGCTAGCTCTTCTGGGTAATCTTCTCATATTAATAGCAATCAGAATCAACCCTGTTCTTCATACCCCTATGTACTATTTCCTCAGTAACCTGTCCTTCCTGGACATCTGCTACACCTCCACCACTGTCCCCAACATGCTGGCAAACTTTTTCAGAGAGAAGAAGACCATTAGTTATGAAGGCTGCTTGTCCCAACTCTTCTTCCTTGTTACTTTTGCAGGCTCTGAGTGTGTCCTGTTGGCTGCTATGGCTTATGACAGATTTATAGCCATTTGCCATCCGTTACGCTACCCAATTCTCATGAGCAACAGAGTCTGTGCCTACTTAGCAACTGGGTCCTGGATGTGTGGGTTAGTGAATTCTCTGGCACATACAGGGTTGATAGCAGCTCTCACTTTGTGTGGTCCTAACCAGATCAGCCATTTTCTTTGTGATATACCCCTCCTCCTGAAGCTCTCTTGCTCAGACACTTCAGTCAATGAGGTTGCCCTCTATGTGTCCAGTGCCATCATTGGTCTTTGCCCCTGCCTCTTCACTGCTGTGTCCTATATGCTCATCATCTCTGCCATCTTGAAAATTCAGTCTGCTCAAGGGCGACAAAAAGCCTTCTCCACCTGTGCCTCTCACCTCACTGTGGTGGTCATCTATTATGGAACTGGAAATTTCAACTATGATCGACCCAGCTCAGGCTACTCCCTAGATGTTGACATCCTGGTCTCTGTTCTATTCTGTATTGTTACCCCCATGCTAAATCCTATCATCTACAGCCTGAGAAACAAGGATGTCAAAGTTGCCTTGAAAAAATTATGTGATTCCAGTGTTCAAATTAGTTCTTAACCTTGGGTATATCAAGTTGGTTTAAAAACATTTTTTTACTGAACTTTCACTATAATTGGTTTCCTTTGTAATTCTGGTTATTTTGTGCATTTTAAAACATTATTCTAAAAAAAACCCAGATGTCTTATGGTTTGATCTGGTTACCTCTGAGAATTCTGTTCTCTTTAAGGATATGATTTCTCTCTCATCACACCCAATTTGGATCGAGGTACAACATGGAAACAAAGTAAAGACTGATGGAGTGCTATCTGTGGGGTGGGGGTGGGGGGAGGGAAGCAAGATTGGGGGGAAACTGTAAAACTCAAATAATATCTTTAATAAAAATTAAAAAACCCATTATTCTCCCCATCATTGTCAATTCTATTATCTCCATTCTTTCATTTTTTGTATTTTAATCTCTGCTTTTCTACTAACTGCTTCTTTTTCTGCAGCTATGACCATTTCTCTTGACTTGCAAAAGTTCACTACATTCCAATGGGTACATGTGATATTACTATCTCTTTTCATTTGTACCTAACTACTTAAAGCCATCTAAATTCAGTGCCTCCATTTCCTTTTCTTTCACTTTCTCTAAATTATCTAAAATCTGCCATCTGACTTCATCATTCAAATGAAACTGCTCTCCAAAGTGGCCTTTTTTAGAGGTTTGATTTGCAGCCTTTTCCACTGTCGATCACCCTCTTCTTAAAACTTATTTCTTTCTGACATTATCCCCAAGTAGTACTCCTCTTATCTATATGATCATTCCTCCTCAGTCTCCTTTGCTAAATTGTTATTCCAATTATGCCCACTAACCTTGCATGACCCCACACTCTTCCCTTTCCTCTCTATACTCTTTAGTTTGGAGATTTCATCAACATCCATGAATTCAATTATCATCTCTAGGATGCTGATGCTCAAATCTATTTGTCTATCAGTAAACTTCTCTGCTAACCTCCAGTGGCATATCTCCATGTACCTGTTGGACTTTTGGAACGGGATGCTCCATAGACATATTAAACTCAACATGTCCCAAACTGAACTCACCTTTTCCCCACCCCCATTCTCCTAGTCACCCAGGTTCACAATTTAGGTATTATCCCTGACTCCTCACTTTCACTCTCCATATCTAATCAGTTGCTAAAGCTGAAGATGTTCCCATGATCAATTCTATTGCACACCTTCCTTCTTTCCTCAGACACTACCACCATACTGATACCAGACATTTACCATCTTATATCTGGACTACTATAAAATATACTGATTGGTCTCTCTCTCTTCCTGTTCATGCTTCACTCAAATGTTAAACAGACCATCTCAACTTGTACCCAGTTCACTTCAATGGCTATGTATCATTTCAAGAATCACATATAAAATGATCTGTTATTCAGAAATCTTCCTGTTTCTCCTCACCTTTAGTCTTCTTGCTTTTTATATTCCACCATTTACTGTGAACCAGTGACAATGGTCTTTTCCCTATTCCTTGAGAGTGAACATTCTATCTCCCAACTCCAGGCTTTTTCACTTACCATAGATCACCCAGGTCTAGTATACTTTGCCACTTCATTTCCACTTTCTGGTTTTCCTGGATCCCTCAGGGTCACCTAAAATCCTACCTTCTGTAAGAAGCTTCTCTCAATCATCCTTCATCCTAGTGTTGTCCCCTGTTTGTTATTATTTCCAATTTTTTCTGCTTATAATTTTTTTTCAAATTGTGTCATACATTAAACTGTAAGGTACTTGAGTGCAAGGTCTGTTTTTTTTGTATCCGTGGTAAAACTTTTCTTATATTTCCAGCAGAGGCCACATTCTAAGAGTTCAATAAAATGTTTATTGATCAAGAAAAGGATCCATAGCATTCTTTATATTGCCAAAGGGTTCCATGACACATTAAAAGATTAAGAACCACTAGTCTAGATCAGTATAATTCTTCCTATGTAAATATTTTCTTTGGTGGAAATAAGAAAGGAGATTTGGAATAGGTAATAGGAAAGGGGAATGCTGGTACGTGAGTTTCACTTACAAGCTTTTTAAGAATAAGGACTTGGATTTCTTTTGCTTTTGTCTTCCTTTTTGATATCTCCTACCCCTAGAATAGTGTCTAGTACATAGAAAGTCATTAGTGAAGAGGCGATTTTAATCTTGATGTGTTTGGGAAAGTGGAGGAGCTTCTTCACTAGCCTGAACTTTCAAAAAGTGATAGGGGCTAAATAGTGATGATATACGGTAACAAATGATAAATTATTATTTAAATAGTGAGGTTGAGAGGGAAGGATTTTTACTAACTATGGGCTTTTAGATGCCTAACTGTCCTGTGATATTTACATTTTGGGAAACTATATGTCAATTACATATAAATATACAAATATATTTATATATATATAAATTTATACTTATATTATCAATTTATGTTATATAATTTTATATTTGTATATATGAATATATAAATATATAATATAGATATACATAGATATATATAAAATACACACACAGAGGGAGAGGGAGAGAACACGAGGGCAAAGCTCAAGTGAGCTAATGGGAATAATTCAATGTGCCAGCCTGGGGGAGCCCCACAGCCGGGCGCCCCGGGTGCCAGCAGGCCTGTCCACAGAGCTCTGTGCCTCTTAAGCTGCCTCTGCTAGGGGCCTGCGCCCCTGAGGATGATTTTCTGAGCTTCTGCTTCCCTTCCTGCTCCTCCCCGCGGCCCCAGGCCCTCTGACCAATGACCAGCCTTCTTGGCCCTCCATGACCTCTGACCAATGACCAGCCTTCTTGGCCCTCCATGACCTCTGACCAATGACCAGCCTTCTTGGCCCTCCATGACCTCTGACCAATGACCAGACTTCTTGGCCCTCCTTGACCTCCTCTGGGCAGGCTCTCATTGGCCGGACGAGGACACGTGACACAGGAAGGGCGGGCATTCTGCGCCACGTGACCGTCTGCAGGCCTCTTTCTCCTAGACACGCCCATCTACTCCATTTTGATTCCAGCCCTAGAGAGGAGGGGGAGGTCCGCGGCACCTCCCACCACTCCATCTGCACCCCAACATCCGGGGCATCCTTCCTCTCATTTCCCCCTTTCCTCTCCTCTGGCCTCTTCTCCAAGGCCTTCCCCTGCCCAGGGCTCCGAGAACCATGGAGCAGCGGGAACCAAACCACTGACCATGGGGGGAGGGGCTGGGGAAGAGCCACGTGGTGCACCCGTGACCTTTGCCCCGACGTCAGGACGTGCTGCTCGGATCCTGACTCCCTCCACACCGGATGCAGGAGAACGATCTCCCCCTGGGAGACCCCCAGGAAGGCCGCGGGTCCAGGACTCCCGCCACATGGCAGCTCAGAAGAGCCTGCCTAGGTCAGGGTGTGACTGCTGGGCTCGAGTGCGCCTGCGTGAGATTGGGGAGGAGTCACGTGGGAGGGAGGAGCCCTCAGAGGGCGGGCGGAAGTGGGGCATGCCAGTCAAAATGGCAGTCAGCAGAGGTTTCATCCCAAGAAAAACATGGTGGGAAAGGAGGAGCTTTACCAGCATCGGGACTATCCCATTAGCAGCGACCCCGCATGTATAATTCTGGAGACCGGCCGAAGCCTGCGGAGCCTCCGGGAGTTTGACAAGACGGCCTGTGATGGAGGGTGGACCTCGCTGGCCCTCTTCCTTACCTTTAAGTGGAAGAATAATGAAAGGAAGAAAGGAAGGGATGGAAAAAGGAGGGCCCAGTCCGGGAAGGAATGATGCCGCTATTTACGAACTATTTCTTAATCCACAAGGCTTACTAACATGACTGACTTTCCCTGTCGCCTTGGACTACTACTACTGAATTTCCATAGATTGTCTAGATGCCAGCTCAGGTGAGTCCACCTCCCTAAGGGACAGCTGCATTGCACCAACCACATTTGCAAGTTCTGTCTTATCAGAAATAGGGGAGAGAATTCCTCTTCTCCCCATCAGGGAGGCACAGAATATTCATCGAGGCCAGACCTGAAAATTTGTTAAAAAGGTTCTATCAGAAGATCCATACCTATCTTGTCCCAATAGGAAGGAATATTTCAGAGGCTGTTTACCATACCCATTGCCTTGAAAGGGATCCAAATTATCCTCTAGACACACACATTTCCCATGGCAGCTTCTAAATCTCCAAAACCAGCTAAGGCTGTGAACCAAAATGACATGCCCCACTTTCCTTTATCACCAATGGAGCTGAAATCCTGTTGGCTCTTCTGTCTTATAACTAGATGCGCAACAAGTGTCTCAATCTTCAAGTGTCCCTTTCTGCCTAAGAACCTAACATTCATCTACATTGCAGAATGTGGGATTTGAGTTGAATTTTGAAGAAAGCTTTGGGAGCCAGGAGATGGAAATGAAGACACAGATGGGCAGTCATGGAAAAGATATGGAGATAGGAGATGGAGTTTCTTGTGTGAGAAGCAGCATGGAGGCCAATATGGCAGAATCCTAGAGTTTGTAGAGGGAATTAAAGTTTAAGAAGACTGGAAAGGTAGGAGGGGAGTGTGCTCTGAAAGATTTAAAAAAAACCAAACAGAGTATTTTAATATGTGAGGAAACTATACTAAAATGTTTCATCATTTGTAGTAATGGGATTAAAGTTCCCAGAGTCTGTATGCAAAAAAGAAAAAATTGGGTGACACATTCACAACAAAAGGGATGTGTCCTCATCATATTCAAGATGTATCTCCATATCTTGATCATTTCCAAGAGGAGTTGTAAACTAGTTTTATCCCATATGGTGCCCTCTGGGCAACAATTCAAGAAAATCTTTGAAAATTCTATCAATGAACCCATCACAAAATTCCATAGTATGTCTCTAGTACATCTGGCTCCATGACAAATTGCTACCTTCCAGAGGGGTTATATGTGACCCAATCTACTCTTGAGTGTTTCATTTACATCTTTATAAAGTGATGAAATTGAGGAGCATGCTCAGGAGCACCCGAGCCCAAATCCAGCCCCAGACACCAACAATCACCCAACTATGTGACCCCATGCAAGCCATGCCAACCCCATTGTCCTACAAAAACAAAAAAAACAAGACCCAAAATAAAATAAAATAGTAATAATAATAGTAGGGGTGGCTGGTTGGCAGACAGATCACTGGCCCTTGAGCCAGGAGCACCCAGGTCCAAATCTGGCCTCAGACACCCAACAATCACCCAGCTGTGCGGCCCCAGGCAGGCCACCCCGTCCCATTTGCCCTGCAACACCCCCCAGAAAAATAATAATAATAAAAAATGTGCTTTGGTCTGTGTTCCAACACCACCAGCTCTGTTGCGGGGGGATCACATTCTTTATGATAAGTCCATCACAAAAGTTACTTCCATATTTTTCCACTGTTGCCATTGCTGATCGCAACTCCCTCCATTCATACTTCTCTACTGCCATGTACTATAGTTTCTCTCTCCTTTCACTATGTCTCTGCTGTAGGGAGTTGAGTGGTACAGCAGACAGCTCCCTGACCCTGGGGCCAAGAGGCCCCAAACCCACATACCCCCCTTACCCAGCATCTACCTGGCCCTATGGTCCCGGACAGGCCATCCAATCCCAGCCCCTTGCAAGAAGTAAAAAAGAAAATGTGTTATATCTGACCATTCTCCCCCCATGGTCCATCCTCTCCTCCATCACTCACATACCCCACCTTCCCCCTGTCCCCCTTTTCTCCTTCTTACTCCAGGTGTCTATAATCTATTAAGTATATATGCTGTTTCCTCTCCTAGCCACCTCTGATGAATGCAAAGATTCCCTCATTCCCCCTCGCCTCCCCACCTTCCATATCATTGCAATAGCTCATTGTAATAAAGAAAAATCTATTATGTGAAATATCTTAGCCAGCCTATTCCTCCTCTCCTTTTTCTTTCTCCCATTACATTTCCCTTTTTCTACTGACTCCAGTTTATACCACAATATATCTTCAAATTCATTTTTCTCCTGTGCTTCATCTATAAAAGCTCCTTCTACCTGCTCTATTAAATGAGAAGGTTCATATGAATATTATAAGTGTCACTTTTCTATACAGGAATACATGCAGTTCATCATAATTAAGTCCCTCATATTTTCCCCTTCTCCACTTTCTCTGCTTCGCCTGAGTCCTGTATTTGAAGATCAAACCTTCTGTTCAGCTCTGGCCATTCCAACAGGAACATTTGAAATTCCTCTGGTTTGTTGAAAGTCTATCTTTTTCCATGGAAGAGGATGTTCAGTTTTGCTGGGTAGTTGATTCTTGGTTGCATTCTAAGTTCTTTTACCTTCCAGTATATTATATTCCAAGCCCTACAAGCTTTTAATGTAGTTGCTGCTAAATTGTGTGTGATCCTGATTGCAGCTCCACAGTATTTGAGTTGTGTCCTTCTGGCTGCTTGTCATATTTTCTCTTTGACTTGGGAGTTCTGGAACTTGGCTATAATATTCCTGGGGGTTGGGTTTTTTTTTGGATCTCTTTCTCAAGGAGATTGGTAGATTCTCTCCATTTCTATTTTGCCCTCTGCTTCTAGGATATCAGGGCAATTTTCCTGTAATAATTCTTTGAAAATGATGTCAAGGCTCTTTTCCTGGTCATTACTTACAGGTATTCCAAAAATTTTTAAATTATCTTTCCTAAATCTGTTTTCCATATCAGTTGTTTTTTCAATGAGATGTTTCACATTTTCTTCTAATTATTCATTCTTTTGGTTTTGAAGTATTGAGTCCTGATTTTTAGTAAAATCAGCAATCTCCCTGAGTTCTATTCTTTGTCTGAAGGATTTGTTTTCCTCAGCTTTCTTATCTCGTTTTCCATCTGGCCAATTCTGCTTTTTAAAGCATTCTTTTCCTCAATAACTTTTGGAAATGTTTTAACCATTTGACCTATGCTGGTTTTTAACGTGTTATTTTCTTCAGCATTTTTTTGGATGTCCTTGACTAAGCTGCTGACTTCATTTTCATGTTTTTCCTGAATTTCATTTCTTTTCCCAATTTTTCCTCTATCTCCCTCACTTGATTTTCAAAGTCTTTTTTGAGCTCTATCATGGCCTGAGCCCAATTTCTGTTTTTCTTGGAGTCTTTAGATGCAGGAGCTTGTACCTCGTCATCTTCAGATTGAGTATTTTGATCCTTCTTGGGGTCACAGGCAAAGTATTTCTCAATGGTGTTCCTCTTTTTTCTCTGCTTGCTCATTTTTCCAGCCTGAGCCTGGTTTCAGGGTTCTTCCTGAGCTTTTGGGACACCCCCACAAGGATCTTAGTGTATGAGGTTCTGTCCTCCTTCCTGATCTGTGAATGACCATAAGTGTCCTCCTCTGCCACGGGGCTGAGGTTGGGTGACCCTGCTTTTCTATTGGGGGGGCCTAGACTGTGATCAGGCTCTGAATGTGGTCAGAACCCCAGAGTCCTGTTCCAGGGGCAGAGCTCTGTAGTCTCTTCACTCCCCTGCCTCGGCTCAATGGGCTCATGCCCTGGGGGCTCCTGCTTATCAGCTCCTCCTGCTTCTGTTTCCTGGATCTGGGCTGCCTTGGTCATGCTGATTGCTGTGTGCCCTGAGGGCTGGGCTTCATGTGTTCACTCTGGCAGAGGTCCCCACCCCCTGCTGTTCCCCCAAGTTGTGCCTGATGCTCCCTGGTATAGGTCAGGAAACTGCCCCACTGCTGTGAGCAGGGGCTCCCAGTGCCCTGGGGCTGCCTCTGGGAGGCTGAAGTTCTTCGCTCTGGCGGGCCACCCCTCTGGTGGGCCATCCCTCCGATCCTGTGGAGCCAAGCCTTTCCACTCTTTTCCAGGTTACCTTGGGTTGGAGAATTGCCTCACTGGATCCCTCTGTGGGTTCTGTCTCTTGAAAGTGTAGTTAGAGTCCTTAGTTTATAAGTTTTGCTCCAGAGCAACTGAGAGAAGAAGGTCTTCATCTTGGCTCCGCCCGCCTACACTTGCCTATAAGACTTATTTTAAGAGCTGCACAAGCACTCACAGGAGGTCAGGAAAAAAGGGACACAAGGACATTCTCAAGATCTCTCAAGAACCTTGGAATTGATTGTGTGACATGGGAGATACTGGCTGATCATTCTGGGCTCCTATGACACTGATCAGTCACAGTTGGATACCACAGTAACTTGAAGAAAGTGAGGGGGATGACTTTGCACAGCACTCCCTCATTTAAATCCAATTCACATGCATATTATGGCATCACCTACTTGATGTCCTGGTCTTCTTGGAGAATGAAAGACAAATAAACAATTTGACTCTAAGGTAGAGATGGCATTTTGATCCTTTTCAAGACTGAAGGACAACAATCTTTAGCACTTCCTCCAATATATCGAATAGTTTTTGCTCTCTATATATTCATCTCTGTTGAGAGTATGGTGATTTAGTTATTTAGATTGTGTGACCGGAGGTGGAGGTAATGGGGAGGATATATTGTAGGGAAAGCCAGGTCCACCCAGGCCCCTTTCTGTCTTCCCCTACTGTGATATGAATGAAGCGCTGACATGAAAGTGAACAGGAGTAAAAAGGAACTCTCCCATTCCAATTCAAAAAGTTGCCAGAATCCACAATGAGGCTGCCTGAGGCAGAAACAGCAAAATTAAAAGATCAACACCAAGCCTGAGGGCTAGAGCTCCAAGAATTCAAAATTTCTCCAAGCAGGAAGAGGTCACTTGGTCCTCCCCACTCCCACCCCCATCCCCACCCCAATAGGTCATTAGAGCAACAGAGCAGTAGAGAACTTGAAGAGGTTTCCAGAGTCCTCACAGCTAAATTAGTAAAGCAGCCTTCCCAGAGATATGATCAGAGGGCATCAGGGATGTTGCCCAGGACCAGCCAGCCCTGACAGCTATCCCATTTGTCTTTGCCCTGTATGTTCCTTCCATGAATGTTCCCTTTGTGTCTTCTCTACCCATGAATGTGCCTCACCAATATGCACCTTCATTCACACTAGTAATCTGGTTACCTGTGAAAGAGTGCTCCCTGGTTTACCTGGGCATACTCACTGATCATTTATTTCTTGAGCTGTTGAGTTATATGTCTTTACTTTGAACTAGTATTTCCTTTGATTGGCTCAAGAAAAATCACATCAATAAAGGATCTTTGAATTTGAATGAATATTTACCCACATACATGATATGTCTCCAATTTTGGTGTAGCAGTCATGAGAGTTCACAGGTGATGGAGAGTTTCACATGCTATATGCCTGTGTACAGACTGCATTGATGATGTTTATCCTTTATTTCAGAAGAACATCGTGGTTTCAGGGAAGTGATGCCATAACATTCAAGTAAATTGGATTTGAGTGTAAAGTCACCAGCTTCACTTTCTTCTCGGGAGCCATTTGGATCCAGTGGCCAGATGTGAACCAGGACAACTGGAGATAACTATCAGGGTTAAGTAATTTGCCCAAGGTCACACAGCTAATAAATGCCAAGTGTCTGATGCCAGATTTGGACTTAGGTCTTCCTGACTTCAGGATTGGTCCTCTACACATTTAGTAATCTAACTGCCTTATAGATTGTTTTATAAGCTCCTTGAGGGCAGGGATCTTTGTCAGTACTTAATAAATTTTTAGTAAATTGAAGTTTAAAATTCCAGAACTATGTAGTAAAGGAAGCTCAGAAATGTCAACAAGAAAGTAAGTCTAGAAAGGCTTCAAAGAGATAATTATTAGGGTTCCTTTGTAGTGAAACATTCTAGAAGCCTATGACCCTCAGGAGAAAACTAAAGCCTCATTGCTGAAGGCTCTAAAGAGGAGCTAGTCCAGACATTCAAGAAAATAACCTCAGGGACCAAAACCTGCTCTGTCCTCAAGGGATAGACCAGGTTAATAGGAAAGAACCTGGTTTATAACTTGTAATTCTTCAGGCTGGTGTCCCTCATCTTGTACAAGTACAATCCTGAGATGAAGCAGTAATTTAGAACAGCCAGCAGAAGAGGATCTGAAAAGCCAAGTCATCTCATTGCAGATACAAGGGTAGTAGCTGACTGGTAGAGGCTGATTCCAACCTCTATTGTCCAAACTCCAGCAGAAGTCTTTCTGGATTTTGCTCATGAAATTAATTTTCTTCCCATTCAAAAAACCACAATATCTCTTGTATGTTTTATACATAGTTTCATTCACTTATATTCTTTGTTTTCTTTTTTAAGGAGAAAATTCCAAAACAAGAGAAGTCATTTTTATTTGACATGAAATTTCTTAATTTTTTTTCTGCATTTCCAAAATAATTTAGTTTTTTTTTATTCTAGGGAATCTGCGGACAAAAAGAATGTTCTCACCATAAGTGAAACCCAGGAGTAATGAGGGCATTCAAATTTACTTTCATCAGGGTTTATGTAAGGTAAAAATACCTGATCCATTCCATTGAAAAAATATTCTGTCAATCAAACAAAATACCATTGCACTGCCATCATAGATGGTAAAGCAGAATGGTTTCACTATGTCAATGCATTAGAATGATCAGGCTGTCAGCATGACGGCTGCTTTGGAGGGAGCAAAGAACAGAGGGAGGAGCACCAGTTTGGGGGCTGCTACAGTAGTGTGAGCTCTTGGTGATAAGACCCAGTGGGAGCAATGGGAACAGTAGGGAGAATGGAAAAGATAGATTTGAGACCTGTTTTAGAGGAGAGTGAACAGGATTTGTTTCCCAACAAAGCTTGGAGAGAAAACAAGACTAAATACATCATCCTAGTGGCTGCTATTCCCGTTTATCTGGCCCATAAACCAATAATTCTATGAATCCAGAAACTGCAGTCTCGTGTCTGTTGGTGAACATGTTTTTTCTGAGTAGGATCCATTGATCTACTCTCCCAAAGGCTGCATGCCAACCCCAGATCTCAGATGGAGATGCTTTGCAATTTACTTTCTAAATGACAACTGAAGACACAAGAATGTTTTAGAAAAGAGAAACTGCTCCTTTTAAGAAAAGAACTCACAAGAACCAAAGAAATCTTCAAATTGAAAGAACTTTAGCTACCACCTTGTTCAAGCCTCAGTTTATTTTATAAATGAGGAAATTCAGATCCAAAGAATTAAGATGACTTGTACAAGATTACCTGATCCTTAAGTGGAAGATAAGAAACCAAGTCTTCTGTCTCTATCTCCTTCCTCCATTCACCTAAAACATATGATGCACAGCATGTTCTTCTGATGTGAAATCTAACTACATGGGTATAACTTGAAATTTGCCAGTTCCTACATATGTGATTTTGGGCAAAGCACTGTCTCATTTTCAAGTCTCCTCATTTGGAAAATAGAGCTTGGTTTGGGCCATGTGGTATTTGAAGTGTGGTTGTGACATCTAATTAGTGATGTTTATTAAAAATCCAGAAGCAGGGGCATGAACATAAGCAATATTTCCAAGTAATTTATCAGTGAGGAAGAGAAGAGAGATGATATGGTAGGCAGACTGGCAAGAATCATCAAAGGAAGCTTTTTGAATGGGAGGTCAAGGCATCATGTAAAAGTTACACAGTCTTTGTTGAACCTATAAGATTAATCAATATTTTCAAGGGAGAGAAAGTTGAGAGAGAAGAGAAATGGGCAAGAACAGACCCTTCAGTTCTTCAGAGGTCTATAAAGGAGAAAGAGTGTTTAGAAAGGCTGGAGAAATAAGAGAATGTGAAAGCTAGGATAATCCTCATAGCTAACATTGATATAGCTCCTTCTATGAGACAGGCACCAGGCTAAGCATTTTACATTTATTAACTCATTTCCTCCTCACACACATCCTGCAAGGTAAGTGCTGTTATTGTCCTCATTTTACTATTGAAGAAACTGAAGTAAACAAAGGGTAAGGAATTACTAAGAAGTGTCTGAGGTTGGATTTGAACTCAGGTCTTCCTGACTCCAAATCTGACACACTATTCACTGGGACACCTGGCTGCCCTGGCTATAAAGCCAAAGAGGTATATCCAGAGGTAGCAAATAGGAAGGAGGGTATTTAAAGCAACGTAGAGTTAAAAAAGAAAGAAAGAAAAAAGAAGGCCAGATCATCTGAAATGGAGAGGTTACTGACAATCCTTGCTTTCTCACTCCTACTTACATCAAGAGAAGAAATATCCTCTTAATAATCCATTTTTGGAAAACTCTAGTTGTTAGGGAAGTCTCTAAACTGAACTAAAGTATGCCACCCTATGACTTGGGTTCATGGGCTCTTATTCTACTTTCTATATGATAAGCCTGATTTAGCTGCTGAAGAACCATTCTCTGGAAGCTTCTGGATATAGAGATTTATATCCCCAACCCACTGGTTTCTTGCACAGTTCCCCAAGAGTGTCTGACTTACTCTCTTACTCCTTTGTTTCACCTTCTCTTATTTCTTTCCTTCACTCTACCATTTCCTTCTATCTCTTTGGTTCAAGAATCCAGGACCATTGGGATCCATGGCCAAATTTCACTGTTTCCCTCTCCTCACCTCTCTGCCGTGTCCTTGAACCTGGTACTCCCTCCTTGTTCTTTTTCCCCTAACAAATTCATTGTTTTGTTCCCAATTGGGAATCTACTTGAAATGTTCCCTTGGACAATTTGTTTTCAACCTGTGGTAGAGCATTCCAAGGTCATGTTAGTCTCATCAGCCACAGTTAGGCACAGTGTAACTTTACTTTAACATAGCAATATCATTTTGATCCTAAGGAGATCAACCATTCATATATGTTTGTTCTTCCTGTGATCTCTCTTTTCTGGGTTAAGTCCTACTACTAATAGTTGTAGTCCATAATGCAATGCAGGAAGGGAGGGGGGCACAGGGGGAGGGGGGTGTAAGGTCCAGGAAATGGTTAACTCACTCCCACCCCAAACACTAGTATCTTCTATTTTCATTTCAGCTATGGAGGACATTAAAGAAAGGGGAAACCAAACAATTGTCACTGAATTTATCTTCCTGGGGTTTTCCAACCACTCGAAACTGCAGGGATTGTTCTTCCTGATATTTTTGCTTGTATACCTGGTAACTCTTCTAGGTAACCTTCTCATATTAACAGCAATCAGAATCAACCCTGTTCTTCATACCCCTATGTACTATTTCCTCAGTAACTTGTCCTTCCTGGACATCTGCTACACCTCCACCACTGTCCCCATCATGCTGGTGAACTTTTTCAGAAAGAAAAAGACCATTAGCTATGGAGGCTGCCTGTCCCAGCTCTTCTTCCTTGTTACTTTTTCAGGCTCTGAGTGTGTCCTGTTGGCTGCTATGGCATATGACAGATTTATAGCCATTTGCCATCCTTTACACTATCCAATTCTCATGAGCAAGAGGGTCTGTGCCTGCTTAGCAACTGGATCCTGGTTGTGTGGGTTAATAAATTCTCTGACACATACAGGGCTCACAGCTACTCTCACTTTGTGTGGTCCCAACCAGATAAGCCACTTTCTTTGTGATATCCCCCTCCTCCTGAAGCTCTCTTGCTCAGACACTTCCATCAATGAGGTTGCTCTCTATGTATCCAGTGCCACCATTGGTCTTTGCCCCTGCCTCTTCACTGCTGTGTCCTATATGCTGATCATCTCTGCCATCTTAAAAATTCAGTCTGCTCAAGGACGGCAAAAAGCCTTCTCTACCTGTGCTTCCCACCTCACTGTGGTGGTCATCTATTATGGAACTGGAAATTTCAATTATGATCGACCCAGCTCAGGTTCCTCCCTAGATGTGGATATCCTGGTCTCTGTTCTCTTCTGTGTTGTTACCCCCATGTTAAATCCTATTATCTATAGTCTGAGAAACAAGGATGTCAAAGTTGCTTTGAAAAAATTATGTGAAGGATATATTTTACCCAGTAATTCCAATGTTCAAATCAGTTCTTAATATGGTGTATCATGTTGGTTTAAAAAAAATGTTAACTAAATTTTCAATATAATTGGTTTCCTTTGTAATCTTGTATATTTTATGCATTTAAAAACATTATTCTCCCCCATAATTGTCCTTTCTGTTATCTCCATTCCCTCATTTTTAGGTTTATTCTTTACCTATCTACTATTTGCTTTATCTGCCAACAAACATGACTATTTCTCTTGATCGGCAAAAAGCCTACTATAACCCTAAGCTACACTTCATATTTCTTCTCATTTGTGGTTAAACTGTTTGAAAAAGGTCATCCAAAATCAGTGCCTCCATTTCCATTTCTTTCACTCTTTCTAAATTATCTAAAATCTGTCATCTGGCCTCATCATTCAAATGAAACTGTTCTCTCCAAAATTACCCTAACTGCTCAATCTAATGGCCTTTTTTTAAAATCAGATGTCATGTGCAGCCTTTGCCACTGTTGATTATCCTTTCTAGGTTTTTCTGATGGTCCTCTGCTAGTACTTCTATCAATATGATCATTCCTCCTTAGTCTCCTTTGCTTGATTGTTATTCAGCTCATACTCACTAACCTTGATGACCTCACAGGGTTCTATACTTGACTATCTTCCCTTCTATTTCACTTGGTGATTTCCTCAAGTTCCATGGATTTAATTATCATCTCTACTGTTAATGCTCAAATCTATTTATTTAGCACTATACTTCTCCTGACCTGAATGTTCCACAGCCATTTTATAAACTCAACATTTCTAAAACTGAACTCAGCTTTCTCTTAAATCCTCCCTTCTCTCTAACTTCCTATTATTGTACCCTCATTCTCCTAATCCTCCAGGGTGCCAAATCTAGGTGTCATCCATGACTCCTTACTCTCACTCCACTGGCAAATCTGGTGATGTTCCCATTATCAAATATTTAACATATATATCCCTTTTCTCTTCTGACATTGCTATCATCCTGAAAACAGACCCTTGCCATCTTTTATCTGGACTACTATATAATCTGTTAATTGGTCCCTCTCCACTCCAGTCCATCCTTTACTTGGATATTAAAGTGATGCTCCTAAAGCACAAGTTTGACCAGCTCAGCCTCCTACTCAATTTACACCAGTGGCTCTTTATCATTTTGAGAATCACATATAAAATGGTCTGTTATTCAGAAATCCTCCCAACCTGCTCCTCCTCATCTTTAGTCTTCTTACTTCTTATATTCCATTATTTACTCTGTGATCCCATGACAATGATTTTCTTATTGTTCCTGAGAAAGACATTCTATCCCTGAACTCCAGCCTTTTTCACTCGCCATAGATCCCACAGACCTGGCACATTTTCCCACCTCATTTCTACTTCCCAGCTTCCTGGGAATCCTACCTTCTGCAAGAAGTCTTTTCCAATCTTTTTTCATTCTAGTACATTCCCCTCTTTCTTATTATTTCAAATTGATTCTGTTTGTAGCTTATTTGCACAGTTGTTTTCATCTTGTCTCCCACATTAAACTGCAAAATCCTTGAGAGCAAGAATTATTTTTTTTATCCTTATATTTTCAGTAACTACTAGAGACCATATTCTAAGGGCTCAATAAAATGTTTATTGACTGATTAAGAAGGGGGTGTATCATATTCATCATATTGCCTGAGGGGTCCATGTCCCATAAAAAGATTAAGAACCACTACTCCAGATCAATATGACTCCTTCTATATAAATAATTCCTCTGGTAGCAATAAGAGAGATTCCAATGGATACAAACATAAAGGGTAATGCAATGGTACATGACTTTGAGTTTCACTTACAAGCTTCTACAGAGCAAAGGACTGAGTTTTCTTTTGGCTTTCTTTTGATATCTCCCATTTCTAGTGTAGTGCTTGGTACATAGTGAGGCATTAATGAAAAGGCAACTTAAATCTTGATGTGTTGCGGAAGTGAAGGAGCTTCATCATCTGAATTTTCTAAAGGAGGAATGGGTTAAATAATTATACTATACAATAATAAATGTTAAATTTTTTTAAAAGTGCTGAGGTTGAGGGGGAAGGATCCTTACTAACTGGGGGCTTGTAAATGTCTAACACAATCCTGTGATATTTACATTTTAGAGAACTGTTATGTCTAAATCATTACACATTTTATACTCTTCTCTCTCTTCTATTGAGCAGAATTTTTGTAATTATTTTTATCTGAGAAACTAATGTAAGTTTATCATGCGCTTACAAGCTTTTGACTTCTTATATTACACTTTCAGCTGATTTTTATCCAAGGACATATGAAACAAAATTTTATTTGAAATATGCCTTACAATTGCCTTCCTACCATTCGGCAAGTAATACATTATCTATAGATTTAAGGACTCTCCATGAGCCTTATGGCACTAATGATGGCTCAAGACTTAGAACAAGGTTAAAACAGGAGAATCCAGGAACAGAACCCAGGTAAATATGATTGGATGAGCTGAATAAGAGCAGAAAAAGTGGGAAGGAAAGAAGGAAGAAAGAAATCAAGGAAAGAGGGAACAGAGGAAGTGAGGGAGATTTGTCAATATAGGGACTATCCTGGTAAGGAAACTCCTATTGCCAGTAATGTCCATTAGCAGTTGACCCCAAATGTTTAATCCTAGAGACTGATGGGCATCAAACGTTTAAGTGAATTTGACTAGCCAGGATCACAGAGCTAGTCTATGAGAGAGGTGGGACTTTATAGAAGGGATCCAGACTTCAAGAACAGTTTGCTATCGAACTACTTCATGTGCTATCTCATCCTTACTTTTAAGTGGAAGGAAGAAGAAGAAAGAGAAGAAGAAGCAAAAAGAAGAAAGGCAAAGAAAATGAAAGAGAGGAAGCAATAAAGGAAGGAGAAACCAGTAAAGGAAGGAATGATGGTATTTATGATCATTTTTAATCAACAAGTCTTGCAAACATGACCTGTTTGAAAACTCTGACTATGATTATACTCCCTTTATACTGTCTTTGACTGCTACTGTATTTCCATTGATATCCTAATTGACATCTCATATCTGTCTGCCTCCCTAAGAGACATTGTAGCAATCAAATTTGTAAGCTCTTCTTTGACAAAAATAAGGGAAAGGAAGCCTGTTCTCCTCATCAGGCAAGTTCTACATAGAGTATTCCTCAAGATAACACAACCTGAAACTGTTTAAAAGGTTCCAACAGAAGACCCATACATATTTCATCACAATAGGAAGGAACATTTCAGAGCCTGCTTACAATACCCATTGCAGTGAAAGTGGCCAAAATTGTCCTCTGAACTCACATTTCCCATGGCAAGCTCTTATATCTCCAGAACCAATTAAAGTTGTGAATCGAAATAACCTGACCCCACTTTCCTTTATCATCTGTAGAGTGAAATCCTCTTGCCTCTTTTGATTTATTGGCAGATACTTTACAAATGTCTTAATCTCTTAAGTATCCCTTTCTATCTAAGAATCTAATAGTCATTAACCACTTTTGAGACTTGAATTGAGTCTTGAAGGAAACCAAGGAAGCTAGGGGATAGAAGTGAAGATATGGGGGAGCAGCCATGGAAATGATAGGGAGATAGGAAATGTCCTGCATGAGAAACAGTATGGAGGCCAGTATGGCAGAATTCTAGAGTATGTTGAGGGTATTAAAGTTTAAGAAGATTAGAAAGGCAGGAGGGAGCTAGGCTCTGAAGGAATTTAATAGACAAACAGGATTTTAATATGTGAGGAGACTACACTAAAAAGGACCGATGTGTGACCCATTCTGCTCTGAATGTTTCTCTACATCTTCATAAGTTGAAGAAATTGAGGAGCATGCTCATTCTCTGCAAAACGACTTAGAGGAATTTGAGAAGTCCCAATTCCAACCTATTGCTTGCATTTCCTCCCTTAAGACTACCTTCTGGTTCCCAAAAATTAGCAGCTAGGCAAATTCCTTTGTCAAAGTTTAGAAGCACCTTTTCTTTGTAGGTTTATATATTTTTATATTGGGCTATAATCTGTCATATCATACTTGACTAAGTTGCCTTAAAACTAAAATATTGGTTCAAAGAATAAAAGATTTAAAAAGAAACACAAAAAGAAACACACAAATAACAGAGATGAGACAATTACAACTTATACAGGTACCCAAAAGTGAAAAGGAAAGAAAAAATTCCTCAGAGAGAATGACAAGCTGTCCTACCCTTGATTGCACAAATG
This sequence comes from Macrotis lagotis, assembly GCF_037893015.1. NCBI lineage: Eukaryota > Metazoa > Chordata > Mammalia > Peramelemorphia > Peramelidae > Macrotis > Macrotis lagotis. Next base: position 226,404,230 of record NC_133662.1, read on the forward strand.
AAACCAAACAGGACACCCAGAACATCCAAAAAAATTACTAGGAAAGTCTCTGAAGATCTACAAGAACTGCTAAGACAACAGTCTTATCTAACTTGATTTACTCTGGACAAGTATAATCAACCAGTAGTTTTCATTGTGCATCTATAACTTTTTCTATTAAAAGGAAGTTCCTATTAATAATAAAGAAATTTAGTCTGCTACCTCAATGTCTAAAGTAGATTTCTTCCTAATACATAGTTCTTGGTATCTCCCAACTATTTTTCACTTTTCAGTGCAATTCCAAGATATTTCTCTGATAAAAGAAATTAAGATCTTTCCTCCATTGAACTCTCTTCCATTTATTATTATCATTGAGATAGGTAAATGGTCAGTGGGCTATGCATTGGACTTGGACTCAGGAAAACCTGATTTCAAATCCAGCCTCGGACACATCCTAACCATTTCTTTTTTGCTAAACTTAATTACTTTCTTAAACAACTACTATCTCCTTTAAGAAAATCACTATTGGCAGAGCCAAGAAAGGCAGAGACTCATCTAAGCTCTCCCCTAAACCACTTTAAATAAATACTTTTAAATAATGATTCTAATAAATTCTATAGTGACAATATACAAAAAAACACAGATTAAACACCTTTCCAGCCCCGAACTAACTTGGATGATTGGCAGGAAGTATCTGCTGCATTGAGGAGAGAGGAGCACAGAGCAGCTTGAGCCATGCCGGAGAAAACTGGCCTCAGCAATCCAGGATCCAGAAGCAGGGTGACTGGGTCTGTGGCAGTGGTGGTGGTTTCCAGACCTCTCAGCTCCAAGACTGTCAACAACAATTTTTAAGGTCAGCATGAAAACTGCCCCATCCGGGTGAGATTGGAGCAAGATTGGAGCCCGGTCCAACCCGGGCCTCAGCAGCGTAGACCCAACCCCAGCAGACCAGAAGCAGGCCTGAAGTGTCACTGAGTCATCAGCAGCAGCTGCTTCTGGAGCTATCAGCCCACAGAGGGTAAAGGGGTCAGAAGGAGATTACAGGGGTCTCTTTCCTATTACTGGCAAGACTGTTGCTTTGCCCATACTCAGATCTGCTTCATTGGACCCCCAGTCCCCAGAAGCACAATAGAGCTTACAGACACAGTGGAGCAAGGACCCTACTCATAGTTCTAGGGCAGAAAGGAATTTTTGTGATCACTCACAAAACAGAGCACAGGCCAGGAGAGTATTCATAACCTCTCATAACTTTGGAAGAATTGAAAACCTTGCAGGTCTCTAGATGTATTTCTGAAAACAGTTGCAAAAATCTCCCAAACCTTGGGACAATATGTCCATCCTGAAAGCAGAGCTGCACCTTAACAAAGAGTTAAAATCAAGTCATAAGCTGGGGAAATGACTAAGCAATAGAAGAAAACAAATCTGATCATAGACAGTTACTATGACATTGAAGATTTAAAACCACACTCAGAAGAAGATAACAAAGTCAAAACTTCTACTGCCAAAGCCTCTAAGAAAATCATGGAAACCAAGTCAGCAGCTTGGTGAAGGAGATATAAAAAATATTGAAAATAACATCTTAAAAAAACCAGACTTAATCAAATGGGAAAGAGGTCCAAAAAGCCAATAAAAAGTGAAAATCCTTGAAAATCAGAATTGGCCAAATGGAAAAGGAGATGCAAAAGCTCACTGAAGAAAGGGAAGATGATGCTTTCTGAAAACTCAGGAAACAATATAACAAAAGCAAAAGAATGAAAAACTAAAAGAAAATGTGAAATATCTCATTGGAAAAACAACTGACTTGGAAAACAGATCCAGAGAAGTAATTTTAAAATTATTGACCTACCTCAGAGCCATGATCAAAAAAATCCAAGACATCATTTTTCAAGCAATTATTAAGGAAAATTGTCCTGATATTAAAAAAAGAAATTGAAAGAATCTACCAGTTACTTCCTGAAAGAGATCCTAAAATGAAAACTGTCAGAAATGTTGTATCCAAATTTCAGAACTCCCAAGTCAAGGGAAAAATATTGTAAACATCCAGAAAGAAACCATTCATATATATCATAGTGCCATAATCAGGATAACACAGGATTTAACAGCTTCTATATTAAGGGATCAGAAGACTTGGAATATTATATTCAGGAAGGCAAAAGAACTGGATTTCAACCAAGAGCCAACTACCCAGCAAATATGAACATACTCTTTCAGGGGAAATGATGGACATTCAATGAAATAGGGTATTTTACTGATGCAACAACCAGAATTGAACAGAAAATTTGTTCTTCAAATATGAGACTCAAGTGAAGTATAAAAAGGTAAAACAGGAAAAGCAAACCATAAGGGACTTAATGATGTTAAATTGCTTATATTCCTGCATTGCAAGATGATGCTAATATATATATATACACAAGGCATGGGTGAGAGTTGAATTTGAAGGGATAATATATTAAAAAGATGAGTTAATTGGTAAGAGAGGAATGTACTTGGAAAAAGAAAAAGGGGGAGTTAGAATGGGGTAAATTATCTCAAAAAAAGAGGCAAGAAAAATATTTTTTCAGTGGAGTGGAAGGGGGGGGGCGGTGTGAGGAGGAATGAGTGAGCCTTACTCTCATTGATATTGTCTAAACAGGGAATAACATACACAGTTATCTGGGTATAGAAATCTATCTTACCCTAGTGGAAAGTAAGAAGGGAAAGGGATGGGGAAAAGGTGGGGTTAGAAATGATAGGGAAGATTGTGGGAGGGAATAGTCAGATGCAAAATATTTTTGAAGAGGGACAGGATGAAAAGAGAGAGAGAGAGAATAAGTGGTGGTGGGAGGAATGGGATAGAAGGAAATAGCATTAGTCACTGTGGGAAAAATACTGAAACAAGTTTCTCTGATAAAGATCTCATTTCTCAAACATGGAGAACTGAGCAAAATTAATCAAATATAAGAGTCATTCCACAATTGATAAATGATCAAAAGGGACGAACACTTTTCCAATGAGGTTATTATGAATACTATCTACTTAAAACTACCTGGAACTGATTAGGAAACAGAGTATTGAATCAGTGGATCAGGATAGGTTCAACAGAAACAGTAGTAAAATGACTACAGTAATCTTCTGTTTGACAAACCCAAAGACATTAGCTTCTGGGATAAGAACTCACTATTGGACAAAAATTGTTGGGAAAACTGGAAAATGGTATGGCTAAAACTAGGCATATACCCACAACTCATACCCAATACTAAACTAAGGTCAAAATGGGTATGGGATTTAGACATAAAGGGTGAAGCAATAGATAAATTAATAGACCAAGAAATACTCTTATCAGATCAATGGAAAGGGGACAAATTTATGATCAAACAAGAAATAGAGTACATTATAAATTGAAAAATGAATGATTTTGACTATATTAAATTAAAAAGGCTTTGAAGTAATAAAATCAATGTTGCCAAACTTAGAAGGAAAGTAGAAAGCTGGGAGACAATCTACACAACTAGGAGTTCTGATAGAGGTCTCATTTCTAATATATAGAGAATTGCATCAAATTTATAAGGTCACAAGTCATTTCCCAATAGATAAATAGTCAAAGGAAAATGAATAGACAATTTCCAAATGAAGAAATATAAAGTCATGGGGCAGCTAGGTGGTGCAGTGGATACAGCACCAGCCCTGTAGTCAGGAGGATCTGAGTTCTAATCTAGCCTCAGACACCTAATAATTACCTAGCTGTGTGACCTTGGGCAAGTCATTTACCCCCATTGCCTTGCCAAAAAAAAGAAATGTAAAGTCATCATATGAAAAAATGCTCCAAATCATTATTGATTTGAGAGATGCAAATTAAAATAAATCTGAAGTATCACCTCACACCTATCAGATTATCTAAAATGACAAAATGGGAAAATGATCAATGTTGGAAAGATTGTGGGAGGATTGGGACATTAATGCATTGCTGGTGGAGTTGTGAACTGATCCAACCATTCTGGAGAGCAATGTGGAATTATGCCCAAAGAGCAATAAAAGTGTTCATACCCTCTGACCCAGTAATTCCAATTCTAGACCTATATCCAGAAGAATTCATAGCAGCTCTTTTTATAGTGGCAAAGAATTGGAAATTGAGGGGATGCCCATCTATTGGGGAATGGTTAAACAAGTTATGGTGCATGAATATTATGGAATACTATTATTCTATAAGAAAACAAATGGTTGGACTCTAGAGAAGCATGGAATGAATTACAGGATCTGATGCTGAGTGAAGGGAGCAGAACCAAGAGAACAATGTACATATTAACAACAACATCGAGAGAAGATCAACCCTGATGGATGCAGTTCTTCTCAACAGTTCGGAGCTAGGAGAACCTTATTAGACCAGGTATGAACAGTGCTATCCCCATCCAAAGGAAGAAAAATAAAATAAAACAAAATTTTAAAAAATCCTTCAGAATCTAATGAACACCACATTCACTTAAAAAAAATCTCATGTATATCTTTCCCTTAATCCTAATTCCTCATGCCAAAAATGACTAATCTGTAAACATGTTTAATACAAATGTATATGTACAATATTAACCTGACTGTTTGCCACTGAGGGGAGTGGGGTAGGAAGGGAGGGTGGAAGGAAATTTTGTAACTTAAAATTATATATAGTCATATGGATGTATAAATATATATGTATGTATTTAGAAAAATAAAACATAAAAAATAAAGTCTAAGCCTTTCTCACCTCCCTGAGTAAGAGATTGATGAATTCTTCACAAAAAAATGAACCTGCATAGATTGATCTTTAAGCTCCCTTTATCCAGAGCTCATTTCCTTCAAGTACACAAAGACATCATCAGAAGACATCAAGAGTAGGAAGCACTGTTGGATGACTCGTTTGTCCCTGTCGTGTCTCTTTCCTCCATGAACCCTTTGTCTTCTCTGCCCATGAATATACTTCTCCTATATGCCTTCCCATTCGTGCTCCTATATATGCCTTTTTCCCCCAATGGTAATTTAGTTCCCTATGAGAGAGTGTCCCCTAGTTTGTCTAAGCAGACTACTTTGGTTATTTATTTTGCTGTACTATTGAATTATATGTCTTTTGCTTTGAAGTAAGATTTCCTTTGACTGGTAAAGGAAACACATCAATAAAGGATCATGAACTTTGATATTGAGTGAATGTTGAATCACATTAATGATATGTCTCCAACCTAGGAGTCATGGGAGATCACATATTAAGGGGAGCTCCAGGTGCTATATGTCTGTGTACAGACTAGATTGAAAGCTCTATGAGGACACAAACCAGTGTCAGTAAATTATGTAGTGTGGTGCAAACAGAAGATATTTAAAATATCTTTAGTGAATTGAAGTTTAAAATTCATGAAATATAAAGGAAGATCAGAAATGTTTGCAAAGAAGTAAGTCCAGAAAGTTTTCAAAGAATAATTTTCAGATTCCCTTTGCATATAAACATTCTATGAGCCTATGACCCTGGGGAAAAAGTAAAGTCTCATTGCTTTAGACACTAAAGAGGAGCTGATCCAGAGTCATAAGAAAGTATCCTTAGGGAATAAAAACTGCTTTGGCCTTGAGGGATCTATTAGATTAATAGAAAAAAAGGAAAGAACCTGGTTTATAATTTCAAACTTTCACATAGGTCCAATCCATGAAGTAAAGCAAGAAATTAGAGCAATGCAGAGGAGGACCTGAAAAGCCCAAGTCATCTATCTCATTGCAGGCAAAAGGGAAGCAGACGCTGTTCTCTAGAGTAAAGCAGGAGTTTTCCCTTTTTTTAATCTCTCTTTTGTGGTTTATACCTAATTCCATTCACCTATTTTTTAAAAGGAGAAAATTCCAAAGAATAGGTAAGTATATGAAACTTCTTAATTTTTTTTTGAGTTTCCTAAAGTCATTTCCCAAGGAAATCTCTGGGCAAAAGGAATTTTTCACCACAGATGAAACCCAGGAGTAATGAGGGCAATCAAATTTATTTTCTGCAGTGTTTATTTAAGGTATAAATATGCTGTCAACTTAATTGAAAAGAAAATTCCATCAATTTTATTTACATTGTGGATGGCAGAGCAGAATGATGTTCTGGATCATTACATCAGAAAGATTAACCTGTGCTAGCATGAGGGCTGCTTTGGAGGGAGCAGAAAACAGAGGGAAGAATACCTGTTTTGGGATTGCTACAGAAGTGCAAGCAGGCATTTAGTGATGAAGGTCAATTAGAATAGTAAGAACAGTAGGGAGAATGGAAAGGACAGGTTTGAGAACTGTTTTGAAGGAGAATGGACAGGATTTGCTTCTCAACGAAGCTGGACGAGACTATCAGAGTAAACATATTCATGTCCTGGCTGCTATTCCCATTTATTTGTGTCATAAGTCAATAATTTTCAACAACACAGAAAATTCAGTCTCATGTTTATTGGTGAAAATGCCTTTTCTATGTAGGACTAGCCTGGTCTACTTCTCTCCCCATGTATGCCAATCCCAACTTCCTAGATTTCAGCAGGAGACCTCTCAGCTTGATGGCAATTTAGTTTCTTTAGATGACAGCTTGAGATATAGGAATTGTTTTAGAAAAGGGAATCTGCTCCTTTACAAGGGAACCCCAAAGAACCAAAGAAATATTTAAATTGGAAAGACAGCATTTCATCCAATCTCCACTCTTTTTTATATATTAAGAAACTCATTTCCAAAGGGTTTGACCAAAAGTTAATGTTTATTTGTACAAGATCACTTGATCCTTAGGGGAAAGACAAGAACCCAATTCTTCTGTCTCAGGGCAAGTGCTCCTCCCATTCCACCTCCTACTTCAATTTACCCTAAAACATCAAATGCACACCATATTCCTCTAATCATGACTGTAACTACATAGGTTTGAGTCTGAGATTCACCACTTCCTAGCCATGTGATCTTGGGCAAAGGTATCTCAGTCTGTCTCCTCATTTAGAAAATAGGAGTGTTTGGTTTGGGACATGTAGTATTGAAGGATGGGTGTGATATCCAGTTAGTGATGTCTTGTAAAAATCTAGAAGCAGGGTCATAAGCAACATTTCCAAGAAATTTATGAGAGATGAGATGGTAGCCAGATGGGCTACAATCGCCAAAGGAAGTTTTTTCAGAATTGTATCTTGAGGTTAGATGGGAGGTAAAAGTATCATATAAAGGTTTCAGAGTCACTTTTTTTTAGGTTTTAGCAATGCAAATGGGGTTAAGTGGCTTTCCCAAGGCCACACAGCTAGGTAATTATTAAGTGTCTGAGACCAGATTTGAACCCAGGTACTCCTGACTCCAGGGCCAGTGCTTTATCTACTGCACCATCTAGCTGCCCCTAGAGTCACTTTCAAAGACATTGTTGAACCCATAAAACTGAATGATGTGGTGAAGGGGGAGAAAGTTCAGAGAGAAGAAAAGTGATCAAGAACAGACCCTTCATTTCTTCAGAGGTGTATAAAGGAGACAGAAAGAGTGGTTAGAAAGGCTAGAGAACTAAAGGAATGTGGTAGCTAATCCATATAGCTAACATTGATATAGCTCCTTCTATGTGACAGGCAATAGGCTAAGCACATTACAATCATTAACTGATTTTATCCTTGATGATCCTTGAGAGGATGGTCTCGGTTAAGAGATGGGAAAGAATGTTTCATACTAAGGGTTGAGGAGAGGATGAATTTGAGAGGATGTAGAGGCATTTGGTGGAGACTTTTACAAGAAGTTCAGCAATAAGAGGAGAAAAGTTTCAGCAACTTGATAATATTAAGGAAATAAAATTTGTTTTTCTGTTCTAAATTTTTGAATGGAGTGAGAAAGCACCTCAGTCATCATCTTGTACCACCCATATACAAAATAAATTCAACTGTAACATATCCAGGAAATAATAAAATTATTCTTTGTGAGAATGAGGGTTAGAGGAAGAGAAGTTGGAGCTAATGCTACAGGTAATAACATATGAAGTGAGGAGAGGTTATATCAAGAATCAGGGATTATAAACAATTAGGCTGAAATCATAAGAGTTTTATGATTTTCTCACTGAAACTCATTAGTCCTGTAGAAGAACAGTGATTCCTTATACGGGAATGAATAATCACTGGTGACTATTAGTGAAGTTGAAGGTTGTAAGGGGGTGAACAGTAACTAGTGAAATCTTCAAATGGTAAGCCATGTAGTCAAAGCTGTGGATAATAAAAAAAAAATTATACGGTATGAGTTGGATGAGGAGAATAGAGGTATATCAGGGGACTATAAAGTGTGATAAAGGCAAAGAAAAGAGATGGAAAGGTACAAGAGGGTGGTCATAGAAGAATTTTTAAATTCCAAATATTATATTTGGCACAGCTCCAGAATTTTGAGCTCTTACGTGTAACCCTATAGTTCTAGAGCTGAAAAGAAGGTCATGTTATTAGATAAGTAATCAGTAAATCCCTGAGATTGATAGCAGGGGAGAATAAGGCGAATGTAAGAGACTATTGAGGGTCACAGAAAGGTCATTACATGACTGGGAATGGCCTAGCTGTCCTCTTCTCAGGTTCATCTTTGGCCTATTCTTCTGGGTTGTCTTTCGGGATCTTCTTATCTGTTCCTCCAGTTTGGCACTTCCTGGAGTATTGTGTTAAACACTAAGCGGGTGATTAACATCATTGTGGCAGAAGTACTAGCTGAAGAAGTAAACCTTAGCACCTGCTGTCCACTAGTAGGGATATTTTTGTTTCAGTTGCTAATTGGAGAGCTCCACTGTGAACTGGGGATAAACCAGGGACTAAGAGGATAGTTAAACTCTGGCATTTTGTAAAATAAATGGAGAATTTGTCATCCTTGTCACCTACCTTTTCAATGTTCCTCTAAGACAAGCATTAGTTATGAAGGACAGATAAGTTAGCTGGCAAGGCATGCAACAGGTGAGGAAAATTCTGATAAAGTCACTGAGAAACTTGAGAAGGTGTCTTGCAAGTTGTAGATGACAGCAAAAGAATGGGGGAGAATGTGAAATTATAATCGTTCTATGATTCCATAGTTTGGGGAGTGCCTTCTAGGGGCATAGATTGTAATGGATCCATACCTGCTGACTCTGTGCTGTTGTTGTCTATGACATTATGAAATCCTGGGTCTACCTACTATGTTAAAGGTTGCCCTCTTTTTTCTCTTGACTTCTGAGTGGAGGTACCTATGGGTCATTCTGACTTTTATCCTTCATTCTTCCTCCATGCCTTGCCTATCTTTTCTTTCTGAGAAGATATTCTTTGATGATGCTGTTCATTCTTATTCTTTCAGAATTCTTCACTGGTGACAAGTTGTAGCCTACTTACGATGATCTTCTCCACTGCACTCCAGGTGATACTTTTCTTGGTTTTGTTTTTCTTTTTTGTTTTGTTTTGTTTTAGTTTTTGCAAGGCAAGGGGGTTAAGTGGCTTGCCCAAGGCCACACAGCTAGGTGTCTGAGGCTGGATTTGAACTCAGGTACTCCTGACTCCAGGGCCGGTGCTCTAGCCACTGCACCACCTAGATGCCCCTTGTTTTTTTTTTAAGAAGCAGTGGTGATCCAAGGCTCCCTGCCATACAGCTACACTACAACAATATTTGTATTGAAATGATGAGATTTATTTTTAGAGTAAGTTTGAGGCCATAAGAAGTGCTTCAGTTTCCTGAATGGAATAGAACCCACTATATTCCTCCTCAATTTGACAGAGCTTTTGGTCCACTTGCACTGCCTGTCCTAGACTTATTGACTACTGGACAAAATTCTAGATGTTCATTCAGATTTATATCATAATAAGAACAATGGACTTTCTTCATCCATTTGATCTTTTCTGTGATAATTACAATAGCTGATTTATTATATTGCACTAAGTTTTCCAAAGCAACTCAGTGAGGTCCATGCTATTAAAAATTTTATACTAATGTTGTCAATGAAAAAAAATGAGCCTCAGAGAAGTTGAATAATTTTACCACACTTCTATGCTTTAGTGGGAAGGTCAGGACTTGAACCTTGGTCTTATGGTTTCAATTCAAGGTCCCATTTGAACTCCAGCTCTTGCCATGTTTCTTGCTTTCTGACTCCCACTTCCATCAGGGAGATGAAACAATTGTTTAAAATTCATTTTTGGTGGGGCAGCTATGTGGTGCAATGAACAGAGCATCGGCCCTGGAGTCAGGAGGACTTGAATTCAAATCTAGCCTCAAGACACTTAATAATTACCTAGCTGTGTGACCTTGGGCAAATCACTTATCTCCATTGCCTTACAGAAACCAAAAAAAGAAAATTCATTTTTGGAAAATTTTAGTTGTTAGGAAATCTCTATAATAAAGTGAAGTATGCCACCCTATAACTTGGGCTCATGTGCTTTTGTGCTTTTGTTCTGCTCTTTCTATGATGAACCTGATTCTAGCTACTGAAGACTCACTCTCTGAGAGATACTGGATATTTCTTGCACAGATCCTCAAGAATAACTGACTGCCTCTCTTACCCCTTTCATTCACTCTCTTCTATAATCTCTCTAATTCTTTTCCTTGAAACCTTTTTCCATCTCCCTCTTTGGTTCAAGACTTTAGTAGTATTGGAATCCATGGCCAAGTCTTATGGGTCCCCTCTTCTTTCCCCCTTCACCATAACCTCTACCCTGGCGCTCTCTCTCTCTCTCTCTCTCTCTCTCTCTCTCTCTCTCTCTCTCTCTCTCTCTCTCTATCTTTCCCTCAACAAGGCGATTGTGTTGTTGCACAGTCCTAATCATAGGGCATTACAAGCCCTATTGCTTCCAGCTCAAAAGGACTGAGGAAAAGGATCAAGCAACATTAAGTACTGTGTCTCAGAAATCCTTTGGGGGGGGATATGGAATGGGGGTCTGTGTCCCCTAGGAAGGAGCCTGGAGTAAAGATTATATGCATCCATTATGGGGCAGAATAAGGTTTTATACCAAGGGCTATTCAAATTTCCCTTCCTTATAGGTGTAGGTAATTCTCTTGATGGTTTGCATTGAAATTGTAAAATTTGCTTGTTGCTTGTCATTGGAATTGTAAAATTTAATCACTTTGTAGTTTGAAGTTTAAGTATAGGAATGTTATTATTGTTTTCTGGGGATCATCTATGAATTCTTTCAATTGCTGCTATGTTGCTGTATTCAAGCGATATGGACATATTATTTATTGTATAATGATGCTCAGGTTTTTTGACTTGTCACTTTTTTGGAATGGTTTGTGATACTTAAATTACCTCTTCAAATTTTGTCTTCAAGATTAATGTTTTGGGTTTTTCTTTCTAAGGCAAATGGAGTTAAGTGGCTTGCCCAAGGCCACACAGCTAGGTAATTATTAAGCGACTGAGGCCAGATTTGAACTCAGGTACTCCTGACTCCAGGGCCGGTGCTCTATCCACTGTGCCACCTAGCTGCCCCTATGATTAATGTGTTTTACTTATATTAAATTCATATATTATGTGTACAGATCTCATAAGGTTATTGGTTTTTGCTTCTTTATTTCCAGATTGTCTTTCCCTCTAGTAAATTTAAATTCATACTCTACTGATCCCTCGTTCACTTCTTTGGAGAGACTTACCATTCAGGACTCTAGATATAGATTTCAGAGGCAATTGCACAGTCATAGTTAATGGATGGAATACGATTTTCAAGTGAGAAAGAGTAGAGAGAGAAGTGAAGTTGGTCAAAGACAGACTTTTGTGAGATACCTTCCTTCAGAGGTCTGAAAAGGGTACAGAAGGAGTGTTTTGAAAAGGGGGGAGAACTAAGAGAATGTGACAGCTTTGAAGCCAGGGAATAGTGAAAAGCAGCAGGAAATACTGGAAAAGGAACTGACCTTGGGGTCAGATGATCTGGGTCAGATTTGCTGCTTGCTGTGTATCTTTGGCCAAATTACTTAACCTCATTGGGTACTGATTTCTTTTCCCATAAGATGAAGGAATTTGACTAGCAGATCCCCAGTTCTAGTAAGGTTCTACATGTATGCTTCTAGGAGCCTTTCTAAATAGAAATACTCCAAAACATTCTCTGTATGAGATGTGATTAGAACTATTATTTCCCTTTCTGGGAGAATAAGAAGAAGTTGGCTCATACTTAATTATCAAGTCTTGAATTGAAATAGGAGTGAATAAAATGCTCTCTCATTGGTACCTCCCTGGAAAGTGTCTGTTGTACCTCCCTGCAGAGTGTCTGTTGTCAACAGGATTTGGGCTGAATGGATCATAAGTCAGAGATAGTATAACTATTCCAAAGTGCTTATATACTCTTGAAGTACAAAAATCTTAAAAAAATCTTAAAAAGTTTGAGAACCACCTTTATAATCACAGAACAACTTCTGTTATACATCATTAGATGCTCACTTGCCTTCTCAAGCATCTTTTCGTGATTTTTGTTTCTCAATTCAGATCCAGGTGGCATGAAGACAAATTTGTTTCCAACAGTGGATGATCCACTTTGAACAATGGACAAAGGTCAGTCTTATCTAACAATTCTGATAGAGCTTTCTCAAGTTTGGGTTCATCTCCAATGATATGGATGTGATTATACAGTGAACAGGGTCACATGACCTTAGCATTTGCATTTTATTTTTCATATTTCCTTCCTATAGGATATCACCTAATTAAAAGAAGCAAAAGTGTAAAAGTCATTACATTTCATTATTCATTCTCATAAAGAGAGAATATGGGTTTAGAACATGAAAGTCAGCTGGGCTTATTCATGGACAAAAGAAGGTGTACGCATCCCCAATCAGGGAGGTCTGAGGAATTCTTGGACCTGTAGGTCAAATTCCTTTCAAAATCAGGGTCACATATCTGAAAGTTTCTTTGCTCCAATTTGAATTCAGGTCTTCCTGATGTCACAGCCAGCACTTCCATTTATTTCATGATCTAGATGCTTCAAAATACAAAGAATATATAAAGGATAACTCTCAAGCTGACTACTTTGAAGGAATGATCTGGTATGCTTGTTAAAAAAAATCTTCATTGCAATTTGGCCTTACATATGGTAACATAGTCAATTCTGGGCAAAAATTGTCAAGGTGGAAAAGTTTGTGGTTCACTTCCTTGACTTCTCTTTTTGCTTCTCTCTCCTACTTTTTGTTCTGATGACTCTTCCACCAAAGGAACATTTCCTCCATCTTGTGCTTCCCATTCTCCTATCCCCAGAGTATTTGTTATAGTTCCCCCTGTGAAAATATGAGTTTTGAAGAGATGGGAGATCTTTAGCCTCAATAAAAGATTTATTGGGAATGTGATCAATCAATGGTAAATGTGTGATAGCTCTATTTCACATGTCCTAATGTATTCCTAGGTATTTGTGTCTCATTGGGACCTATCCATTGAGGTCTGGGAGACTGAAATCAAAAGTGCCTTAGGGGATATTGTATTGGGCTGGAGTGAATCTACATCAAATTTTAGTTCAGATACTTAAAAGCTGTGAGGTATTGGGGTCACAGAAAGGGAGAGTGGTCTGTCTCTTATAGTATTTATCTGACTGATGAATGTCACACCCACAAAGTCTTAGTCTAAAATCCAGTCAGTCCATCCTTGAGTTTAGTAGAGAGGGGCCAGCAAATATTGGTGAAGAAATTGAGAGAGAGAACTTCAAAATTATTTGTTTAGGATTCCAGTTTAAGACAAAGTTTCCCCCTTGGGTCTGTCCTTTGGGATAAAGCTTCCAATCTCAAGGTCTCTCTGAAGAACTTTGGAACTTACTGTGTGATAGAATTGATGCTAGTAAAGAACTGCTCAGCATGGCCTGCCTAGGTCAAAAAGGCACTGTGATTGATAAGCAGAATTGCAGCAGTTCAAAGGAAACAAGAGATGCACAAATTTAGAGAATCCACCCCAAATGTTCACGTGGACTATTTGTGTTCAATCTGTAGTAGAACATCTGGAGCCCCTATTGTTCTCATAAGCTAAAATTGGACACCTTATAGCCTGATTCAAATGTAGAGATGTCATTTTGATCCTAAGGACAACAATCATTCACATAAGTATGTATTTTTCCATTTTTGTCCTTCTCATTGATTCCTGTAGCTAATTGTATAGTAAAGTGGGCTGAAGTAGATGCAAGGGTTACCCAAATAATGATATCTTTCATTTTTATTTCAGCTATGGAGGATATTGAAGAAAGGGGAAACCAAATGGTTGTTACTAAATTCATCTTCCTGGGGTTTTCCAACCGTCTAGAAATTGTTCTTCCTGATATTTTTTATTTTATACTTGGTAACTTTCTCATATTAACAGCAATCAAAATTAACCCTGTTCTTTATACTCCTATTTGTTATTTCTTCATCAACTTGTCCTTCCTGATATCTGCTACATCTCCACCACTATCCCCATCATGCTGGTGAACTTTTTCAGGAAAAAAAAGACCATTAGCTAATAAGATTGCCTGTTCCAGCTCTTCTTCCTTGTTACTTTTGCAGGCTCTGAATATGTCCTGTTGGCTGCTATGGCTTATGAGAAATTTATAGCCATTTGCATCCATTATGCAAGCCAGTTCTCATGAGCAACAGGGTCTGTACCTACTTAGCAGCTGGGACCTAGTCATGTGGATTAATGGATTCTCTGACACCCATAGGGCTGACAGCAGCAGTTGAACAACCAGATAAGCCATTTTCTTTGTGATATTTCCCTGCTCCTGAAACTCTCCTGCTCAGACATTTCAGTCGATGATGTGTCCTATATGCTCATTATTTCTGCCATCTTGAAAATTCATTTTGCTCAAAGGTGGCAAAAAGCTTTGTCCACCTGTACCTGGAACTAGAAACTTAACTATGTGCAGCCCACCTCAGACTTCTCCCTAGATGTGAATATCCTGACCTCTTGTCTTCTTCTGAATTCCTATCCCCATGTTAAATCCTATCATCTACAGCCTGAGAAACAAGGAAGTTAATGTTGGCTGAAGAAACTATGTGGAAGCTATATTTTACTCAATTATTCAGGTGTTGAAATGAGTTCTTAGCTTGGGAATAGTGAACATGGTTTAAAAATTATTAACTGTATTTTAAATATAATTTATTTCCTTTGTAATCCATTTTATTTTATGCATTTAAAACAATATTTTCACTCATCACCTTTCATTTTACTATCTTCCTTCTCTCATTTTTTACCTTTAATCTTTACTTATCTATTGGTTGCTTCCTTATTCACCTACAAACATGCTCATTTCTCTCCATCTGGAAAATAACTATAACTCCGAAGTTGCATCTTATATCTTCTTTGTGGCTAAACTTCATGAAAAGACTATCTAGTACCAATACCTCCATTTCCTTTCAAGTCACTCTTTCTAAATTCTCAGAATTCTGCCTTCTGATCTCATCATTCAACTGAAATTGCTCTCTCCAAATATATTTATGATTCCCTATTTCCTTAATCTAATGAGGAATCCCATTCTACAGCCTTAGGCATGGTTGATCACCCACTTTTTCCCTAATACTGTGGTCTAGAGCTAAAGCAATTGCCAAAAGTCTTTTCCTTAATCAAGATGAAAAGTTGAACATTCAAAATAATCAGATAACTTCCTAGTTCTGGCCATAAATGTTGCTGATTAAAGATCTCATACCATTATTATTCCTATGATCCACCAGGCTGGTGGTCCCAGGGGAAAAAAATCTTTGGGGGTTTTTTGGGGGACTCTGGTAATAAAGCTGAAACTTAAAGGAATTGGTCGATGGGAAAATCAGGAATAAGGCCCAGGTCTTATTTTGTTGGTTTTTGTAACTAGGACCATGATTAAGAGGATTGGCAGGGGGCATTCATATTATGCCTCTATAGAAAAAAATCCTAGGATGCTCGGGCGCAAGCCAGACCAGAGTAAAAGCATTGGCCAAGAAGGTTTTCATTAATTAAGACTTAAAGTCAGAGATTCAAAGCCAATCAGATACTGTCACAGTTCCAACCATAAATAATAACAACTAGCCATCTGGTGGCATTAGCCCCATGACCCACTGAGCAGCTTCCAGAAAACCAAAATCTTTGGGTTACAAGGGGGTGCATGGTTGCAGAGCTGAGTGAAATAGATAATTGAGAGGCAGGTTATTTTGCCCTGAAGTTGAAGCCTGAAGCCTTCAAAGTACAGTACTGACAATTAGATCTTCAAGAGACAGGTTATCACAAATTTGTTGCCAAAATACTGCCCAAATATTTGTTGCCACAATACCGCAAAACTGTGACTCTGCCTGGCATTGCTGAAACACTGTGGTTCCTTGTTGATATGGGAAAGACTTCCAAAAGATCAAGGATTCCAAGGCATCCAGACCATCACCAGAAGTCCTGTTTCCTATTAAACATAGTGAGAGTGAAAGTGATACTGGAAGAGGCTATGAGAAGAATGTATTACAAAAAATTCCCCTCACTATAATCAACATGCCACCATTCTTTTGATATCAAAATCTTCTTTAATTATGAAGGACAAAAATCATCCATTCAATGATCACATATAAAACGATCTTTTATTCAAAGCCTCTCATACCTGCTCTTACTCAACTTAAATCATCTTACATTTATATTATGTCATTTATTCTGCAAATCCAGTGACATTGGTTTTTTATTGTTCCTTGAGATAGAAATTTTTCTCCCAACTCCTGGCATTTTTACTGACCATAATCCCCAAAGTCTGGAATGTTTTCCCACCTCATTTCTATTTCCTGGCTTCCTTTACAAGTCTCTTCATGGGTCAACTAACAATAATTTCTTATAATATTTTATTAAGATTCTTCTTTATTGGAGCAGCTAGGTGGCGTAGTGGTTAAAGCATCGGCCTTGGAGTCAGGAGTACCTGGGTTCAAATCTGGTCTCAGACACTTAATAATTACCTAGCTGTGTGACCTTGGGCAAGCCACTTAACCCCATTTGCCTTACAAAAAGCTAAAAAAAAAGATTCTTCTTTATCATAGTTTTTTAAGTAGTCCAACTATTCTTATGGAATTTTTCTTCAACTTCTCTATTTTTCTGAAGAAACACTTCACTGTCTCTTCTATTTTTTCATTCTTTTGATTTTTTTTATAATTTGTTGGTGACTTAGAATAGGACTGTCCAACTTTTAAGTTTTTATTGAAACAATAGACAGTATATTTTGATTTACCATTTAGTGAGAACTCTGCAGTAGTTTGTTTTTTTTTTTTTACCAAAATCTCACTGCAGGCCACATTTTGGACAGCCCTGACTTAGAGTGTCATTGGATACCCCTTGCTCAATTCTAGTTTTCAAGGAAATATTTTCTTCTTTAAGTTTTTGATTCTATATTTCAGGTTGGTTAACTTTCTTTTCATATTGTTCTTGGGTTATTCTTATTCTTTTTCAAGATTTTCCTTGATTTCTATGATTCAATTTGTAAAGTCCTTTTTAAGTTCTTCCAAGTACCCTTTTTGTGCTTGGAATCATGTGTCATTTCTCATTGAAAAAGTGAGGGGCCTTTTTAGCTCCATTATCTTCCTCTGAATATGAACGCAGATCTTCTTTATCCCCATAGTAACCATCTATGTTTGGGTTCTTTCTTCTCTGCTTGCTTATTTTTAAATGTCACTTTGTTTTTGGTATTAGAATTAATAGTAAGTATTGGTATAATCAAGTGCTAGTCCCAAGGGATGAGAAATGATGACCCAAGTCATAGAATCCATCTTGGGGCCCAACCCTGGACTCTCCTATCCAATCCAAAACCATGGTCAGGACACTAGTCACACTAACCCACAAATGATTTTTCTCCCTGTGATCCCTTTGGTGGCTTTGGGGCATTCTTTTTAGGTTTTTGCAAGGTAATGGGGTTACTTGGCTAGCACAAGGCCACACAGTTAAGTAATTATTAAGTGTCTGAGGCCGAATTTGAACTCAGGTACTCCTGACTCCAGGGTCTGTGCTCTATCCACTACAACTAGCTGCCCCACTTTGGTGGCTTTAAACCACAGTTGTCCTCTCTTCAGGAACTGTGGGCAAGTGCCCACAGTCAGCAGGGTCCCATCCCTTCACCTTGCTACTGTATACAGGAAGTGTGTGCTAGGTCCTTCTCCCTGAAGAAACAGTTCTGAATGGTTTGCTTAGCACAAACATGTTACTTGTTCATTTTGCAGTGTTGAACTGGAAGTGTTAGCACTTCACTCAGACCAAACCTACATCTTATGCTGTTTTTATTTCTGATGCTCTGAGGTGATACTTTTCTTTTTGTTTGTGGAAGAAATTTGGAGAGCCAAAAGTTTTCTGACCTACCCATCCATCTTCCCAGAATCTTCTTCTGGGTTACCACAGCTTGATAATTTCCAAGAAGGATATAAACCTGTTTTCCCCAAAATAATGCTGAAAAGATTATGAAGATAACTCTTCAAGAAAAGCTTTTGGGAAATCCATTAATGCATCCAACATGGAATTCCATGACATCTCCTTAGCACTACTGGCTCCATGACAAGTTATCCTTGAAAACCCTGTGGCCCTATAAACTGTGCCATGCTTTAAGGGGGTGACATGATCCAGTCTATTCTCAATGTTTTATCTTATTCATACAATTAGGAAATTGTGTATCATGCTCAATCTATGCAGCAAGACTGAGAGGTATTTGAGAATTCAAAATTCCAACCTATTGTTTGGATTCTCTCCTTTGAGACTACCTACAGGTTCCTAAATCCTAGTAGCCAGACAAATTTTTATCTGAGTTTAGTAACTTCTTTCCTTTGTAAGTTTGTGTGTTCTTATATGGGGCTATATTACTATATTTGACTAAGATGTGCCTTAAAACTAGAATACTGGTTCAAAGGATGAGAGTTGAAAAAATAAATACAGACAACAGAAATCAAAAGGGAAAAGGAAAGAAATAAAACAGGGAATGACAAAGTTAAAAGTTGTTTTGCCCTTGATTTCACAAATGAAACTATAGGGGATACCCTGGTTACCTGTGGGAGAGAACCTCTGATAAAGATATCATTTCTAATATATATGTGGACCTGATTCAAATGTATGAGTTAGATCCATTCTCCAACTGATAGTTGGAGAAATCCAAACCATCATCAATTACATGAAAAATGCTTTAAATCACTAATAAGAGAAATGCAAATTAAAACTCTAAAGCAGTCTTCCCAGAGACCTGATCAGAGGACATCAGGGACATTGTCTAGGAGCAGACAGCAATGCCAGATGCCCCATTTGTCCTTACCATGTCTGTTCCCTCCATGAGTTGCACCCTTTGTGTCTTCTCTGACCATGAATGTGCCTCACCAATATGGCCATCATTCACACTCCCATATTTGCCTTCTTTCCTCTTCTATCTTCTGCTTTGTCTGGGCAAATTTTTGGTCACATTGTCTGAGTTGTTTAATTATATGTCCTTTACATTGACCTCTCCCACGGGTAACCAGGATGTCCCCTATAGTTTCATTTGTGAAATCAAGGGCAGGACAACTTCTAACTTTGTCATTACCTATTTTTTTCCCTTTTTTCCTTCTGAGTACCTATATAAGTTGCAACTGCTTGATCTCTGTTGTTTGTTTATTTTTTCATCTCCTACTCTTTGAACCAGTATTCTAGTTTTAAGATTGGCTCTGATTGGCTCTTGAAACAAACATATTAATAAAGGATGATGACCTCCGATGTTGAATGAAAATTCATTCTATGTCTCCAACCTGGGGGTAAAAGTGTATCTCATGACCTTCTCATCACAAATACAGTTTTCTGTTGGGAGCTAGGGTCTCTAAGCTGTTTGACACAGTCACAGCAAGAAGACTCAAGGCAGTCACACTGCCTGATGGAACAACATTTCCTTCTTCAATATATATAGGGATTTCATGCATACCAATATTTATAGGTGTATTATTGATTGCAATATTTACTTACCCTAGTACTAGAATGACTATAAAGGAAGGATTTCAGAAAAAAATTCCTTGAATAAAACAGATTGTAAACTCTGTCCAAATTTAACAGGACTGCTTCTCCCTGAGGCATACAAAAGGCTTCAACATTATGAAATCTCTGGAAAACCCAGCACTGGGAATTCCAAGGAGATGCCAGAATATATACAGGGAAAACAGATACAAGATGGGTCAAATAGAATTCCAGGGAAATTAATAGTTTTGCCCCCCTTACCATACACAGGAATATATGAAAAAGATGATGAGAAAATAGTTAGTACAGGTGACCAATAAATGAACTCCAGTAGCCTTAGTTTCATGGGAAAAAATAAAAAAGTCACAGAAACTGTGATTTCTACCAACAAGGACTGAAAGAAAAATTGGTTATTGTAAGAGTTAACAGATGGGTGGACAAGCATAAAGACCCTCACTATAGATTGTTAAGGAAGTATATTGAAAAACATTACCTACACAAAAAATATAAAAAACTTTCCCTTAAAAGATTTGCTTAATTAATAGCTTTAAATGAATTAACAATTATACAATGTAGTAATAAATAAGGTAACAGAAAGGTTAAGGTCATCATGGTCTGAGTAGGGATAAGAAATCAATTAACTATATGATTATTAAACTTGTAATCACATGATAAAAACTTGTAACCATATGAACTATATGATTGATAATGAAAATTGTACACTCTTGTAACCAAGGAAATGATCTCAGCTTGCTTGCTTGCTTGAAACATACATGATTCTAAAACTATAAAAATAAATCCAAGCAGCTGACAGTCAGTCAACCTGCTCCCGCCTTTACCCACTTGTTGACAACTCATTTTGCCGACTCTATCCCTCCTGTCAGGTTCCAAGGACCCCATGGAGGCTGGGCCCCCGCAGTTTTCCATTTACCTAAATGCAATAAAACTTCCTACATGCACCCTCACAGCAAACGTTGACATCTATTAGACCATATAATCAAAAGGAGAATAGACAGACAGGATGTGAGAGTGACAAAGGCAATATTTGGTGCAAAATGCTGGACTGATCACAGATTCATCCTCTCTAAGTTAAATATTCACATTCAAACAAAGTGGTAGCCCCAAGGCAAAAGTGAATACTAGAAGAATTAATGTCAAGAGATTAGCCTGTCTCTCTGAGCTGGAACAGTTTGTTACTAACTGGAGGGAAAACTGAGTCAACACTCAGTTGGCAACAATGGAGCAGAAAAAGAGTGGGCAACTTTCAGAGATCTGTTTTATGGCATTGCATTTGCTCATTTGGGTCAGAACACTAGCAAACACCCAAAAATAGTTTGATGAAAATTATGGGGAAATCAGAAGCTACTAAAAGAGAAATGAGAAAGAACTCCACAGGATTTACCAGCAGGATAGTTCATTCATTTCTAAGAGGGCAGTATTTAATTCCATCAAAAGTAAAGTATAGGGGCAGCTAAGTGGTGCAGTGGATAGAGCACCTGCCCTGGAGTCAGGAGGACCTGACTTCAAATCCAGCCACAGACACTTAATAATTACCTAGCCGTGTGGCCTTGGGCAAGCCACTTAACCTCATTGCCTTGCAAAAAATCTAAAAAACAACAAAAGTAAAGTATAAACAAAGTTTAGAAATATACAGGACCCTTGGCTCAGTAAAAGGGCAGATGAAATTCAATATAATACACAGCAAAAACCAAAATGCTTTTATGATATCCCAAAGTCTATTTATGGGCCAAAGACATAGGGTGCATCTCAACTATTCAGTGCTGATTTATCCACATTTAATAACCATAGAGACATGATCCTAAATAATGTTCTTAGACCACCATCAATCAATATAGAAGCCACTGAATATTTACCTCAAGTTAAAGTCAATCAGACTATATCTGAAGTTCTAACTGAACTAGTAGTTTTGAATGCTATTAGGCTACTTTCAAGTAACAAAACAGCTGGTGCTGATTCTATTCCAGCTGAGATCTATTGGGGTGGGGGGAGTTCCATTGCTCATCCAAAAACTGACTGAAATTTTCCAGGTTATATGATATGAAGAGATTATTTCCCCAAGAATTCAAGGATGCCTCCATTGTCCCTTTACATAAAAGTAAAGGGAATAGATTGTCCTGTGACAATCATAGGGATATTTCTCTTTTAGTCATTCCTGGTAAGATTCTTGCTAGAGTCTTTCTTAATAGACTGATCCTTCACCTGGAAGATGGACATCTCCCTGAGAGCTAGTATGGCTTCAGAAAGGGTCAAGGAACAGTTAATATGGTGTTTGCTGCCCAGGACAAATGCCAGGAATAGAACAGAAGTCTGAACACAACATTTGTAGATCTGACCCAGGTCTATGATACCATCAGTCATGAGGATTTATGGAAAATTATGTCTCACATGTGGGTCTCCCATTCATAGGGCATGAGGATGAGCCTTGCTTTTGCAGGGTGTTCATGTAGGGTTGCTATAGGGGAGGGAAGGGGGCCTTCATCTGCTATGTTGGCACCAGCTTGAAGAGCAGAGGGGAGGAGGCAGTGACATTAGAGGGGGAGTTTTGGGACAGGGAGGAATCATGGGAAAGGAGAGGTGGAATTGGTGACTGCATGCCAATGTGGAGAAGTGAAAGGAAATGTAAGGTTTCCTGTCAAGAAAAAAACACTGGAAGGAAAGGAGGAAGGCATTGAAAATTTAAGTTTAATTAAGAGGTTTAAGTTTCTAGATTCAGAGAATAGCTTTCTATCAAAGAATTTCATGCTGCCTCACATTCTTTTAAGAGAAAGAAAGAAAGAAAGAAAAAGAAAGAAAGAAAGAGAAAGAAAGAAAGAAAGAAAGGGAAGAGAAAGATGTAAAGGAAGGAACCTGCATTATTTTTATTATTATTTTTATTATTATTAATATTATTATTATCATCATTATTATTTCTTGACAACAAACCTTGCAAACATGATGTTTGGAAACCTGATCCCTGCCTATGCTTCCTATATATTGTCTTCAGCTACTATTTGTATTTCCATAGATAAAGATGACATCTCAGATCTGTCCACCTCCCTAAGAGACTACTGCATTGCAGTAACCAAATTTCCAAATTTGTATCTATCTTGACAAAAATAAGGGGAACGGGAATCTCCATCTGGGAGATTCTGCACAGAGTATTTCTCAAGATAACAAAACCTGAAACTTTGTTAAAAAGGTTCCATCAAAAGACCCATATTCCCAATAGAAAGGAACATTTCACAGCCTACTTATCATCCCCATTTCAGTCAAAGTGGCCAGAATTATCCTCTGGACACACTTCCAATGGCATAAACATTGCCAGAGCTAGTTCAGTGAATGGAAGGCTCTGAAGGAAAGTATAGAAGAGAAGAGTATTAGATTGACTGCCAAATTAAAGATGTGCAGAACCATTGTTCTGACCTCCTTGTTTGTGAAACCTGTATAGTACCCTAGGTCAGGAAACTGAATCATTTCCATTTGAATTGTTAGAAAGATACTGAATATCAGCTGGCAGGATAAAGTACCAGACAATGGGGCTTTCCTAAACTGCCAGGCATTCAAATTCTACTGCAGAGAGCTCAATTCTGATGGACTGGCCACAACATCAGAGAAATGTACACCTGCCTAAAAATATTTTACGGATCAGTCAAGCAAGGCAAGTAGTCACATGAAGATCAGAAGAAGCAATGCAAGACACTCTTAAGGTCTTTCTTCAGAACTTTGGAAGTTATCACATGACATGGGAGACACTGGCAAAGAACCACCCAGCATGGCATAGGAGAAGATGATGTGCTCTATCAGCAAAGCAGAATTGAATTAGCATAAAAGATGAGGTGCAATTTTAGATTTCATCCCAAAAGTTCACATGAACTACTTCTGCCTGATCTATGATTTTAGAAAAGTTAGATTTGAGAGATTTCTGTAGTAAATTGAATGAGGATAGAATGGAATATATCTTCTTCTCTCCAGTACATGACACTCAAAAAAAATTCTTAAACCAGGAAGAGTCTAAACAAAGAAAATTATAGATCAATATCCCTAATGAATATTGATGTGAAATTTTTAAATAAAAATTTAGAAAAAATTATTACAAGAAGTTTTAGGATAAGGTAGTAGTTATACCAGGTATGAAGGGATGGTTCAATATTAGAAAACAATCAGCATAATTGACCATATCAATACAAAATTAACAGAAATCATATATCCTTGGCTTTGAAGTAATATTTCCTGGTAAACTGGTCACTAAAAGAAACATATCTTTAAAGGATCATAAATTCTGCTGTTGAATGAATGTTGACTTACATGGATGATATGTCTCTAACCTGTGAGCCATAGGAGCTCTCAGGTGAAGGAGAGCCCCAGGTTCCTTGTTTCTGTATAGACTAGATTGTAAGCTCCATGAGGGCAGGAATCTCTGTTATTGTGTGATGTAGAGTGGTATAAGATAATTGATATTGAATACATTCAAGTGGCTAACTTAAAAATGCCAAAAATATATAGTAAAGGAAGATCAGAAATGTTGACAAGAAAGTAAGTCTAGATAGGCTTCAGAGAGGTAATTTTCAGGGTTCCTTTGTATGTAAACATTTTTGATCCTGGGGTGGGGTAGGGGTGGAGTGCGAAGTAAATCCCCATTGCTGGAGGCACAAGAGAGAAACTGATCCAGACATTCCAGAAAGTAACCCCAGGGAGTAAAAACTACTCTGTTCTCAAGGGATCCATTAGGTTAATAGGAAAATAGGAACAAACTTAGTTTATAATTTGGAACTCATCAAGCTGATGTCTCTCATTTCACACAGGTGCAATCCATAAGGTGAGGCAAGAAGTTTAGAGCAGGAGGCATAAGAGGACCTGAAAAGTCTAAATCATTTCATTGTAGACACTGGGGCAGCAGATGAATGCCAGGGACAGATTCTACCCAAAATCTCAAGATTTTAGAAAGCAAGGGCTTTTCTGTTTCATTTACTGAAAAAAAAATTCTTTCCTTTTCAAGAAATCACAACCTCTCCTTTGAGGTTTACACCTAATTTTATTCATCTTTTATTTAAAGGAGATAATTCTAAAGTAAGGGGTAAGTCATGTTTCTTTAATTTATATGAAATGCCTTAGTTTTCTTTCTGAGTTTCCTAATTTGCTCAGGGAATATCTGGGTAAAAGAATGTTCTTATGACAAGTGAAAATCAGGAGTAAGGAGGGTAATAAAATTTATTTTCTGCAGGATTTATGTTAAGTAAAAACATCTGGTCAATTTAATGAAAAAACTTCGTAAATGGAGAAAAAATATCTTTGTATTGCCAATTTAGATGGTAGGATAGAATGATGGTATCACCAGATCAGTGCCTTAGTAAGAGCAGTCTGTGCCAAAATGCTGGCTGCTTTGGAAGGAAGTAGAGAACAGAGATAGAAAACATGCTAGAGTCATGAGGCAGGTAGCTGGGGCAGCAGGAGAAAGGAAAGGACAGATTTGATTATTGTTTCAGAATGGAACAGACAGAATTTGATTCCCAGCCAAGCTGTGAGAGAATACAAGAGGAAACATAACCTGCTCCTGAATGCTATTCTCATTTATCTACTCTTAAAGCTAACATTCCATTTCGGCTTCATGTTTGTTGGTGAAGAGGCTTTTCATAGGTAGGACTAGCCTGGTCTACTCCTCTCTCCAAGCCTGTATGCCAATCCCAAATCTCCAGACAGACATCTGCAGGAATACCCTCTTAGCCTAGAGACAATTTACTGTCTTGCAATGACAATATGAGATAGAGGAATACTTTAGAAAAGAGAATGTGCCCTTAACAGGGAGCCCCAAAGAAATTTTGGAATTGGAATTTACCATTGGAATTGAAATTTTGGAATTAGACATCATCTCATGCAACCTTTTCTTCATTTTATAAATGTGAAAACTCAGCTTTGAGGATTTAAAATGCTTTGTACTAGGTCACCTGATGAAAAGACGAAGACAAGAACCTTAAATGGAAGACAAAAACCCAAGTCTTCTGTCTTAAGGTCAAGTTCTCTTCCACCTTCTGTCTCCATTCACCTAAAGAATCTGATGCACAGAATGTTCCTCTGATCTAGACTCAAATAACCTGGGTTAGAATCTGAGCTTGGTGTGTTACTACCACCTTTGTGATCTTGGGCAAAGCACTCAGTCTCAATCTCCACATTTGAAAAATAGGAATATTTAGTTTGGGACCTGTACAGTTTAGTGATGTCTTGGAAAAATCTAGAAGCAGAAACAGGGACATCAGAAACATTTCCAAGAAATTTTTAAGCATAGAAAAGAAGAGAGATGAGATGGCAGTCACCTGGGTTAAAATCATAAAAGGAAGCATTTTGAAGAATTATGTCTGGCCCTTAGATGGGAAGTCCAGGCATCATATAAGCTTTTCAGAGTCACTTGCACAGACATTGTTGTACCCATAAGACTCAATGATATGGTCAAGGGAAAGAAAGTCATGAGAGAAGTGACCAAGAACATACCTTTCAGTTCCTCAGAGGGCTATAAAGGAGTGATCAGAAAGGTTGGAGAACTAAGGGTAAGTGATAGCTAAAGTATTCCTCACTTCTAACACTGATATACTCCCTTCTAAGTGATAAGCACTAGGCTAAGTTCCTTGCAAATATGATCTCATTTCATCCTCACACACATTCTGCAAGGTAAGTGTTGTTATTGTCTGCATTTGACCATTGAAAGAACCAGGGGCAAAGGGTAAGGAACTTGCTGAGGGTCACAGAGGTAGTAAAAATCAGAGAGTGAACCTAAACTCAGGTCTTCCTGACTCTAGGCTTGACACACCCTACAGTGGGACACCTGGCTGCCTTGGCTATAAACCCAAAGAAGTATATCCAAAGGTACCCAATAGGAGGCATGGAGTTAAAAGCAGTGGAGAAATCAAAGAAAATATGAACTGGAATAAAGGCCTGATGATCTACAAGTGAGAGTCACTGATAATCCTTGAGGGGATGGTCTCAATAGACATATGGGGATGGAAACCAGATACTAAGGGTTGAGGAGAGGATGGGGTTGTGATGAAGTAGAGACATTTAGGGGAGACATTTAACAGGAAGTTTCGCATAAGAGAAGAAAAGTTTCAGGATGGCAGTTTGACAAGATTAAGCAAACTTGTTTTTGGTTTGTTTGGTTTTTTGCAAGGCAATGGTGTTAAGTAACATTCCTAAGGTCACTCAGGTAATTATTAAGCATCTGAGACTGGATTTGAATTCAGGTCCTCCTAACTCCAGGGCTGGTACCCTATCCACTCCTCCACCTAGCTGCCCCTTTTTGTTTGTTTTTAAGTTTTAGAATTGGGAAGACCTGAGCATGTCTACATAGAGAGGGGAAGAAAAGACTGATGATACATGAAAAAGATAATTCTTGCTGTGACACTGTCTTGAAAGGGGGGAGATGAGTTCAAGTGCACATTGAACTTTGTTTTAGGAGATGGGATGACTCCTATTCTGAACGAAGAGGGTAGCAGAAGCAAAGGAGTGGGGATACTGAAAAGTTTTAAGGAAGGGGAGAGTATAGTGGACTGAAGCATGAGCTGATGTCTTCTGTTCTCAGTCTGAGTTGTGAATTGTAGTCTGAGAGTGAGAAGGAACCTCCAAGGCCATCTTGAACAACCTGTCCACTCAAAGAAGCGCCACCATTATGTATCCAGCAAATGATAAAAATCACCATTTGTGAGAATGAGGGTCAGAGAAAGGAAAGAAGTTGGGAGTTGATGCCAGAGGAGATAATACATGAAGTGAATGTGGTAGAGGCAAGGTACTGGCCAGAATCAAGGGCTATAACCCAAGTTCTCAATGGTTGAAATCATCCTTTCATGATTTTCTCCATTGATACTCAGAAGGAGGAAGAACAGCAAAATCAGAAAATGAAAGGTTATATAGGGGTGAATAACTATAGGTGACTAATATTGAAAGGGAAGGCTGTAATGGAGTGGCAGAAAGTAACTAGTGAGACCTTTAAATGACAGACTGTGTAGTCAATGGTGAATATAGCAAATACAAAATTATAGGGTATGAGTTGGATTGGGAAAAGAGAATATAGACACTGTCAAGTGCAAAGATTAGATTCACTGTGTCAGAGGAGAGATTAAAATGTAGGAGATGGTGGTCATAGTAGAATTTCAAAATTCCAGAGTTTTTGAAGTCTTATATATGACCTGACAGGTCTAAAGCTGAAAAAAAGAGCCTCAATAGGTCACTGAGCTAGGAGATGAAGATCATGATAAAGGCACTGAGGAACCTGAGAGAAAGCCTTGAAAGTTGTAGATGCCAGCAAAAAAACAGAGGATAATGTGATACTGTTATGATTCTATGATTCCATAGTTTGGGAAGGACCTTACAGAGGTATGGATCGCAACTCATCCATCCCTGCTCATCCTATGCTCCTTATGCCTATAACATCTTGAAAGCCTGGTTCCACTTATTACACTAGAAGTTGCCTTTTTGTTCTCCTGACATCAGAGTGGAGGTACATTTGGACTATCTACCTCTCATCCCTCATTCTTCCCACATGCCTTGTCCATCTTTTCTTTCTGACAAATAATTCTTTGATGATACTGTTAACTTAATCTCTTTTGGAGTTCCTCATGGGTGGCATGTTGTAGCCTGGTTACCATACCCTCTTCCACTGCCCTCTAGGTAATGCTTTTCCTGTGATTTTTTTTTGTTTTTTGCAAGGCAATTGGATTAAGTGACTTGCCCAAGGTCATACAGCTAGGCAATTATTGAGTGTCTGATGCCAGATTTGAACTTGGATCCTCCTGACACTGGCTGGTGTTCTATTCACTGTACCACCCAGCTGCACCTTGTAATTTTTTTTAGAAGCAGTGATGATCCAGACTTCCTGCTATACTGCGATACCAGTACAATGTTTGTATTGAAATGATGAGACTTTTGTTTTTAAAGGTAGCTTGAGGTCATTTAGAAGTGCTTCACAACTTCTGAATGCAGTTGAACCTACTTTTCTCCTCCTTCTCAACTTGATACAGTTCATGTCCACTTGCACTGCCTGTCCTGGACTTAAAATACTGAAGGACTCTAGAGGATATTCTTTTATTTTTATTTTTTTATTTTTTTTATTTTTTAGATTTTTCAAGGCAATGGGGTTAAGTGACTTGCCCAAGGCCACATGGCTAGGTAACTATTAAGTGTCTGAGGTCCAATTTGAACCCAGGTACTCCTGACTCCAAGGCAGGTGCTCTATTCACTGCACCACCTAGCCACCCCAGGATATTCTTTTAGATTCATATTCTAATTGGGACAATAGACATTCTTCATCCATTTGGTCTTTTTTGTTTTAAAAACAATTGCTGACATTTTTATTTTGCACTAAGATTTCCAAAGGACTTATATGTTCTTTATATAAAACTCAATGAGGTCCACATTATCTTTATTATACTAATTTTGTATTATATATATACTAATATTATACTAATTTTGTATAAGAGGAAACTGAGCCTCAGAGAAGTTGGATGACTTTACCAGTTTAGATAAGGATTATATTGATTGTAGCACTTCTCTACTCAAGGGAGAAGGCCAGGACTTAACCCAGGTCTTCTGGTTTCAAGGACCCATCTGAGCTCCAGTTCTTTCCAAGGTTTTATCCTCTAACTCCCTCTTCCATCAGGGAGAGGAAACAATTGGTAAACTCTCGATGTTGGAGAAGTCTCTATAATGAACTCAAGTATGCCACCCTCTGACTTGGGTTCATGGGCTCTTGTTCTACTCACTATGTGATAAGCCTGGGTTTAGTTGCTAAAGACCGATTCTCTGAAAGCTACTGGGTATAGAGTATTATACTTCATATCAATCGTTTCTTGCACAGGTCCTCAAGAATAACGGACTGCCACTCCTATTCACCATTTTTTCTTACATCTCATTTCTTTTACTTAAAAGCTTGTTCCATCTCCCTCTTTTGTTCAAGACACAAGAAGTATTGTGATCCTTGACCAAATTTCATTGGTCTCCTCCTCTTCCCCCCCTACCATGGCCTCAACCCTAGCTCTCTCTCTTTCTTCATCTTCCCCTAAATGAGGTGTTGTTGCCCAACAGGAAATTCATAAACATAAGGTCTGATATTTGGCTAATCCACAAGCCCAATTACTGTCCTAGACTGAGGAAAAGGAGCAAACTGCCTAAGTACCATCTCTTAAAAATGTTTCAGAGTGGGACATAGAATGGAAGAAGTCAGTATCCCCAAAGAAGGGACATGGATTAATAGAGTAAAAAATTTGTCTGTGTGTCTGTGTGTGTGTGTGTGTGAATGTGTTTGTGTGTGTGTGTGTGTGTGTGTGTTTGTGTGGAAAGGGGGGGTACACAGGATGAGGAGCATAGCAAGGTTTTACATTAATGGGGATCCAGATTTCCCTTCCTTTATATTTGTAGGAATTTCTCTTGGTGGCTTGCAAAATTTGTTTCTTGTCATTGAAATTGTAGGATTTAATCTCTAAGCTTGAGAATCAAGTTTATTATCACAGCACAGCTCTTGCCTCATCAATGAGCTTATCTGGCCTACCAGGCATTTTTTCTTGATCTTTGCCTATCTTTTCAGATCCAGATGGGATAAAGACAAATTTGTTTCCATTAGTGGATGATCCACTCTGAACATTGGACAAAGGTCCTGCACTAATAATTCTGATAGGCCTGTCCTAAACTTTGGGTTCCTCTCAAATGATGTGAAAGAGTTGATGCAGTAGGCAGGGCTGTATTACCTGGGCATTTACATTTCATTTGCCATGAAAGGTTTCTTTTTCTTTTCTTTCTTATTTTGTTTGGCAAGGCAGGGGGCTGGGGGGGTGTGTTAAGTTATTTGCTTGAGATCACATAGCTAGGTAATTATTAAGTGTCTGGGGCCAAATTTGAACTCAGGACCTCCTGACTCCAGGACCAGTGCTCCATCCATTGCACCACCTAGCTGCTTCCAAAACAGTTTTCTTTTTACAGGATATCACATAATTACATTTTTAAAAGAAGCAGAAGTATAATACCCAGGACATCTCATTATTCACTCCAGTGAAGGAAGATCATGAACATATATAATGGTATTGGTGCAAGGACACAGAAATCTATTCACATCTCCAGTCAGGGAGTTCTGAAGATTACTTGGAAATGTAGGTGAAAAGGAAACTAGGTGTAATTTATCTTCAAGGTCAATTTATGAGCTGCACATGAAAATCAATCTCATTCCTTTATAACACAATTTAATTGCCTACAGGAATAATCTTTGGTTGTTTCCCCAAACTAAATCGACCCCCAAACAATGAAGAATTGTCATCATCAAGGATGCTTCAAAGCAATCCTGGAGTCTCAGGAGGCAACTCCAAAAGAAAAGTTTCCTACAAATTTTGAATAATGGCACCATCATCATCAGAATAAGGAAACAAGTTTTTACTGTGTCTACTTTGTGCCAACCACTGGGCTAAGGGCTGTACAAATTTCATCTCATTGGATTCTCACATTTCCAGGTAAGCTTTCTTATGATTCCACTTTATGGCTGATGAAATGGAATTAGAGAAATATTAGGTAACTTGCCCAGGGTCACATAGCTAGTAAGTTTCTGAACCCCAATTTGCATTCCAGTCTTCTGATTTCAGGTCGAGCACTTTTATACATTGCATGACCTTGATCAGGGCTGTACAACCTTACTTTTAAAACATTTATTGCAATAATAGACAATGTATTTTGATTTGCCATTTTAGTGAGAGCTCTGTGGTAGCTTGACTTCATTTACTAAAGCACTTAATATATAAATAGCTTTCAAGTTGACTACTTTGAAAGGATGAATGTTATCTGGGATGCTCACTATAAAAATACATCTCTGTTGCAGTCTGACATAATACATGGAGATACAGTCAATTCTAGGCAAAATTTGCTGGTCACCTCCTTAACTTCTCTCTTTGCTTCCCTCTCCTATGTTTTGTTTTAATGACTCTTCCATCATAGAGCACATTTCCTCACAGTATGCTGCTGCCCATTCCGCCATCCCATAGAGTTAGTGTCTGTTACAGATTCTCCTATGAAAATGAGTTTTGAAGAGATTGGAAATATTTAGCCTTGAGAAAAAGATTTCTTTGGAATGTGACAAATTAATGTTGAATATATATGAAAGCTCTATTTCACATGTCCTCACTATGCATCCCCAAATATTCTTGTCTCATTAGAGCTCCATCCAGCGAGACCTGAGAGGTTGAAATCTAAAGTAGTCTGGGCATATAGTCTTGGTCTGTTAGGTAGACTGCCTCCTCATCAGATCTGAGCTCAGATACTTCCTAGCTTCCTGTCCTCAGAGTCACAAAGAGAGAATTAGTGTCCTGTCTCTTGTAGTATTTATCTTCTCAGTGCTTAGAACATATTAGGCACTTAAGCATTTATTGATGAATCAAATGAATGCCACACCCACAGTCTTTATATAAAGTTGAAGTCTGTCCATCACTGAGCTCAGATGAGAGGGGTCAGTGAATATTGCTGATGAAACTGGGGAGGGAAAGAGAACTCTCAATTCATGAGTTGAGGATTCCAGTTGAAGTCAAGGGTCCTCCCTTGTTGGCTGTCCTTTGGTATTTTATATAAGTCTCCTAGACTCAGGGTCTTTCTGAAGAACTATGAAATCTATTTTGGGACATGGGAGATAGTGGCAAAAGACTGTCCAGTATGGCCTGTGCACAGCAAAAAAAGCACTGTGTTCTATAAGCCAAGCAGAAGTCACAGCAGCTCAAAAGAAAAATAACCTCCGCAAATCTAGGGAATCTACCCAAAATGTTCACATGAACACTGTGATAGAGCATTGGTATGCTCTCATCACCCACAGTTGGGCACAGTGTAATTTAACTCAAATGTGGAGATGTTGTTCTGATCCTTAGGACCATAACCATTCACATGAGTATCTGTTTTTCCATCTGTTATCTTCCTTTGCTTTATCTGTTCTAGATTAGGTACTTCCCATTGACTCCTATAGCCCATAGTAAGGTAAGTGGGATTTGGTAGTCAGGGGGCTAACTCTCTCCTACCCTCAAATAATGATATCTTCTATTTTCATTCAGCTTCAGCTATGAAAGACATTAAAGAAAGGGGAAACCAAACCATTGTCACTGAATTCCTCTTCCTGGGGTTTTCCAACCATTCAGAACTGCAAGGATTGTTCTTCCTGATATTTTTGATTTTATACCTGATAACTCTTCTGGGTAATTTTCTCATTTTAACAGCAATCAGAATCAATCCTGTTCTTCATACTCCCATGTACTATTTCCTCAGCAACTTGTCCTTCCTGGACATCTGCTACACCTCCACCACTGTCCCCATCATGCTTGTGAACTTTTTCAGAGAGAAGAAGACCATTAGTTATGAAGGCTGCCTGTCCCAGCTCTTCTTCCTCGTTACTTTTGCAGGCTCTGAGTCTGTTCTGTTGGCTGCTATGGCATATGACAGATTTATAGCTATTTGCTATCCATTGCGCTACCCAATTCTTATGAGCAATAGAGTCTGTGCCTACTTAGCAGCAGGGACATGGTTGTGTGGGTTAGTGAATTCTCTGACCCACACAGGGCTGATAGCAGCTCTCACTTTGTGTGGTCCTAACCAGATCAGTCATTTTCTCTGTGATATCCCACTCCTACTGAAGCTCTCCTGCTCAGATACTTCAGTCATTGAGGTTGCTCTCTATGTGTCCTGTGCCATCATCGGTCTGAGCCCCTGCCTCTTCACTGCTGTTTCCTATATGCTCATCATCTCTGCCATCTTGAAAATCCAGTCTACTCAAGGGCGGCAAAAAGCCTTCTCCACCTGTGCCTCTCACCTCACTGTGGTGGTCATCTATTATGGAACTGGAAATTTGAACTATAATCATCCCAGCTCAAGCTACTCCTTAGATGTAGACATCCTGATCACAGTTCTCTATTGTATTATTACCCCCATGTTTAATCCTATTATCTACAGCCTGAGAAACAAGGAAGTCAAAGTTGCCTTGAAGAAGCTATGCGAAGCTTACATTTTACTTCGTTATTCTTGTGCTCAAATCAGTTCCTAACCTGGCATCCATTAACTTGGTTTTAAAAAATATTAATTGAATTCTGAATGTAATTCATTTCCTTTGTAATCCAGTACATTTAAAAACATCATTCTTCCTCATCACTGTCCATTCTATTCTATTCATTCTCTCATTTTTGTTTACTATCTATCTACTAGTAGGTTGATTCCTTACTTGTCTACAAATGTGTCCATTTCTTTCCACCTGCCAAAAACACACTAATAACACAATAGCTACACCTCATATCTCTTCTTCTTTGTGGTTAAATTGCTAGAGGTCATCTAAAATCATTGCGTTCATTTCATTACCTTTCACTCTCTCTAAATTGTCAAAAATCTGCCTTCTGACTTCATCATTCAACTGAAATTGCCCTCTCCAAAGTTATCCATGATCCCCTAACTGCTCAATCTAGTTACCTTTCCCAGGCCTCATCTGCAGCCTTTGCCATTGTTTATCACCATCTTCTATTTAAAATTTATTTCATTTACGTTTTCCTACCATCTTCTCCTTGTACTCTTCCTATCTATGTGATCCTTCCTCCTCAATCTCCTTTGCTAACTTGTTATTCAGGTCATGCCCACAAACCTTGAGGGTCCCAAAGGTTTCTGCCCTGCACTAACTTTCTTTTTTCTCTACATTATTTCACTTGGTGATTTCATCATCTTCCAAGGATTCAATTTTCATCTCTGATAATGATGTGCAAATCTATTTATCTAGCATTAAACATCTCTGCTGACCTCCAGGATCTTATACCTTATTGGACATCTTGGACTGGATGCCCCATAGGCATCTTAAACTCAGCATGTCCAAAACTGAACTCAGCATTTCCCCTAAATCTACCCTTATTATTAAGAGTAGCCCATCATCCAAGTCACCCAGAGGCACAATTTAGGTTTTATCCATATCTCCTCACTCTTACTCAACATTATCTAATCTGATGTCAGATCTGGAGATGTTCCTATCTTCATGCATATGTGCCTTCTTTCCCCTGACACTGTGATAATACCTTACCATCTTATATCTTGACCAATATACAATCTGCTCAGTGGTCCCTTTCTACTCCAATTTAACCTTAACTCAGATGTCAAAGTGATCTTCCTAAAGCACAGGTCTGACTGGCTCACTCTCTGACTTAATTTACTTCAGTGGCTCTGTATTGTCCTGAAGATAGCATAGGAAATGGTCTATTATTCAGTACTCTTTCTAGCCTGCTCCTCCTCACTTTTAGTCTCCAACATTTACTCTGTGATCCAGTGACACTTTTTCATATTGTTCCTAAGAAAGACATTCTATCTCCAAATTCCAGGCTTTTTCACTTGCCTTCGTTCCCTCAGTCCTGGAATACTTTCCCACCTCATTTCCATTTCCTGACTTCCTTGGATCCCCTCATGGTCACCTAAAATCCAACCTTCTGCAAGAAGCCTTTCCCAATCTTCCTTCATCCTAGGGCACTGCCCGTTTCTTATTATCTTCAATTTATTTTGTTTATAGCTTGTTTGTGCATAGTTGTTTTCATGTTGTGCTCCACATTAGACTGTAATGTCCTTGAGAGCAGGGTCTGTCCTTTTTTTAGATCCTTGGTAAAACTTTCCTTATATTCACAGAACATAGTAAAAGTCACATTCTAAGAACTCAATAAAATGTTTTATTGACTAAAAAAGGAATCAATAGTATTCATCATATTGCCAAAGGTGTTTGTACCACATAAGAAGCCTAAGAATCACTAGTCTGTATCAATTTAACTCTTCCTAAATAAATGTTTCCTTTGGTAAAAATAAGAAATATTTGAATGGGTACAAAACTAAAGTTTAACTCATTAACACCTGACTGAGTTTCAATTACAAGCTTCTTCAGGGCACTGACTCGGATTTGTTTTGCTTTTGTATTACTTTTGATATCTCTCACCTTTAGCATATGCCTGGTACATAGTAAGTAAATCATTTATGAAAAGGCAGCTTTAAAATTGATGTGTTGTGGAACAGAGTAGGAGTATCTTGAGATCATCTGAACTTTCTAAAAGTGGAATGTGCCAATATAGTTTTTTTTAATTGTACTTAAAGAGCACAATTAGCAGAGAATTCATCCATATTCTGTTGTATCTCAGCTTCAGTGGTTGCATTGAGTGCACAGTCATCAGCAAACAGAAATCATAGACCAACATTCCTTTTACTTTAATCTTGGATAATTCTGCTCTGCAGGGAGGAAGCTAGGAAGGGCCCAATTCAAGTTTTGGACTTAGGGCTTCCAGAATCCTGGTACTCTGCTTTGTTAACTGACACTTACCCACCTCAATGATAATAATAAATAGGAAGAAGAGAGTCCAGTAAAGGGAACATCTTTATTCCCTTTTATCAGAGAATTATCTTGTAATTACACTGAAAAGTAAAGAACAGTTGGGAAGCACCAAGAACTATGTATAAGGAACGTGTCTGTTTTATATGTATAAAAGTCAGCAAACTCTGTTTCTTGTTGATTAAGAAAATAGCTTTTCTTTTTAAAAGAAAAATAATGAGTATGCACAATTAAAACTATATTTGCTATAGTTATCTATAATAAAGTTGTCTGGATAAGATCTTGTCTTAGCAATTCTTTAAGGTCTTCAGAGGCTTCTTAGAAATTTTTGTGGGTTGGGGTGGCTAGGTGGTGCAGTGAATAGAGCACCAGCCTTGGAGTCAGGAGTACCTGGGTTCAAATTCAGCCTCAGACACTTAATAATTATCTAGCTGTGTGGCCTTGGGCAAGCTACTTAAACCCATTGCCTTGAAGAAAATCTAAAAAGAAAAAAGAAATTTTTGTGGGTTGTGGGGAAAACTGGGACACTATTACATTGTTGGTGGAGCTGTGAATTCATCCAGCCTTTCTGGAGAGAAATTAACAACTATGACCAAAGGGCAAAAAAATGTGCATATCCTTTGATCCAGCAATACCATTACTGGTCTATACCCTGAAGAGATGATGAAAAAGGGTAAAAACATCACTTATACAAAAATATTCATAGCAGCCCTGTTTGTGGTGGCAAAGAATTGGAAATTAAGTAAATGTCTTTCAGTTGGAGAATGTCTTAGCAAACTGTGGGATGTGTATGTCATGGAACACTATTGTTCTATTGGAACCCAGGAGGGATGGGAATTCAGGGAAGCCTGGAGGGATTTGCATGAACTGACGCTGAGTGAGATGAACAGAACCAGAAAAACACTGTACACCCTAACAGCAACATGGGGGTGATGATCAACCTTGATAGACGTGCTTGTTTCCTCAGTGCAACAATCAGGGACAATTTTGGGATATCTGCAATGGAGAATACCATCTGTATCCAGATAAAGAACCATGGAGTTGGAACAAAGTTCAAGGTCTATTCCCTTTAATTTAGGGGAAAAAGACTGATATCTTATTGTCTGATCTTGTTGTCTCTTATACTTTATGTTTCTTCCTTAAGGATATGATTTCTCTCTCATCACACTCAATTTGGATCAATGCACAACATGGAAACAAAGTGAAGACTGATAAATTGCTTTCAGTTGGGGGGTAGGGGGACAGAAGAAAGATTGGGGGGAAACTGTAAAATTCAAAATAAATAAAATATTTAATTAAAAAAAAGAAAGAAATTTTAGTAATGTACTCTGGGTGTCCTTTTTGGTTTCATTTGTGAAATCAGGAGCAGGGTACCTTTTGACTCTCTAATTCCCTGTTTGAGAATTTTGTTTTTATTTTCACCTTTGGATACCTGTATGAATTGCAATTACCTCACTTTTGTTGTTTGTGTTTGTTTATTTTTGTCTTTATTTTTTAATCTTTTATTCTTTGGACCAATACTCTAGTTTTAAGGTATTTTAGTAAAGTATAATGTGACAGAATAGAGCCCCACATAATAACATAAAAACCTACAAAGGAAAGGTGTTGCTAAACTCTGACAAAGGAAATTGCCCAGTTACTGAGATTTAGGAACCAGGAGATAGTCTCAAAAGAATGAAAGCAATAGATTCAAATTCCTCTGTAGATCTTCCTACATAGAATGAGCATGTTCCTCAATTTCATTAGTTTATGAAATTGTAAATGCAACACTTGAGAGCAGATTGGGTCACATATAACCCCTTTAGAGGCTAGCACAGTGTCTAAGGCCATGGGGTTTTCAAGGCAATTTGTCATGGAACCAGATGTACTAAGGACATACCATGGCATTTTGTGATGGATTCATTGATAGAATTTTCCAAGATTTTCTTGAGTTGTTGCCCAGAGGGTCTTTACAGAACCATATGGGACAAAACTAGTTTACAACTCCTCTTGTAAATGATCAAGATATGATGATATATCTTGGATATGATGAGGAGACATCCCTTTTGTGTGAATGTGTCACTCAATTTTTTCTTTTTTGCACACAGACTCTTGGAACTTTAACCCCATTTCCACAAATGATGAAACATTTTAGTATACTTCCCTCACATATTAAAATTCTGTTTGGTTTTTAAAATCTTTCCAGTCTTCTTCAACTTTAATTCCCTCTACAAACTCTAGGATTCTGCTATACTGGCCTCCATGCTGTCTCTCCCACAGGAAACTCCATCTCCTAATCTCCATGTCTTTTCCATGACTGCTCATCCGTGTCTTCATTTCCATCTCCTGGCTCCCCAATCTTTCTACAAAATTCAACTCAAATCCCACATTCTGCAATGTAGATGAGATTCTTAGGCAGAAAAGGACATTTGGAGATTGAGACATTTGTTAAGAATCTAGCTAAAAGAGTCAAAAGGATTTCAGCTCCATTGGTGATAAAGGAAAGTGGGGCAAGTCATTTTGGTTCACAGCCTTAGTTGGTTTTGGAGATTTAGAAGCTGCCATGGGAAGTGTGTGTGTCTAGAGCATAATTTTGATCCCTTTCACTGCAATGGGTATGGTAAGAAGCCAACCAATGCTACACCATCCATATGTGGTACCATCAGTTACAGCAAATGGAGAAACTCTGAATACCAGGAAAAGTTTGCCTCTTTGGTATATACTTTCCAGGGATGTATACATGGATTATGAAGTTGAGGCACATATTGCCAGAACTATCTCAGTTTTTGGGAGTCTTTGAAGGAAAGTTTGGAGAGAAAAGATATTAGACTAGCTACCAAACTAAAGATCTATAGAAGTAGTATTCTGACCTCGTTGTATGTCTGTGAAACCTGGACAGTATTCAAGGGCCAGGACAGAAAACTGAATTTTTTTTTAATTTAAATTGTCTACAAAAGATTCTGAAGATTACCTGACAGGATGATATACCAGACATGAACTAAAGGCCCAAGCATTAAAACTCTACTAGAGAAAGCTCAGTTCTGATAGGCTGGTCATGTTTTTTAATTGCTCAATGTATACTTGCCTATAAGACTTATTTTAAGAAGTGCACAAGGCAAGTACTCACAGGAGGTCAGAAAAAAAGGGACACAAAGATATTCTCAAGATCTTTCAAGAACCTTGGAATTGATTGTGTGACATGGGAGACACTAACAAAGAACTGCCTAGCATGACATGCCACCATCAGAGAGGGTGAAAGCGATTTAGGAGCAAGGCAAAATCGAAGTAGCATAAAAGAAACATGGGATGTGCAAATTTAGAGAATTCACTCCAATGTTCACATGGACTATTTGTGCCTGACCTGTGGTTGAGCATTCTGGGCTCCTATGACACTGATCAGTGACAGTTGGATACACAGTAACTTGAAGAAAGTGGGGTGGGGTGACTTTGCACAACACTCCCTCATTCAAATCCCATTCACATGCATATTATGGCATCACCTACTTGATGTCCTGGTCTTCTTGGAGAATGAAGGACAAACAAAAAAACTTGATTCTAACTTACAGATATCATTTTAATCCTTTTCAAGGATTATTTGTGTTCAATCTGTGGCAGAACATCTGCAATTGATCCTAAGGTCAATAATCATTCATGTGAGTGTGTATTTTTCCATTTTTTTCCTTCTTCCTATTAATTCCTGTAGCTAATTGTATAGTAAAGTGAGATGAAGTAGATGAAAGGGTTACTCAAACAATAATATCTTTCATTTTTATTTCCGCTATGGAGGATATTGAAGAAAGGGGAAACCAAATGGTTGTTACTAAATTCATCTTCCTGGGGTTTTACAACCATCTAGGAATTGTTCATCCTGATATTTTTTGATCTTATACCTGGTAACTTTCTCATATTAGCAGCAATCAGAATTAACCCTGTTCTTTATACTCCTATGTATTATTTCTTCATTAACTTGTCCTTCCTGACATTTGTTACATCTCCACTACTATCCCCATCATGCTGGTGAACTTTTTCAGAAAAAAGACCATTAGCTAAGAAGACTGCCTGTTCCAGCTCTTCTTCCTTGTTACTTTTGCAGGCTCTGAATGTGTCCTGTTGGCTGCTAGGACTTATGAGAGATTTATAGCCATTTGCATCCATTATGCTACCCAGTTCTCATGAGCAACATGACTTGTGCCTACTTAGCAGCTGGGACCTAGTTGTGTGGATTAATGGATTTTCTGACACCCATAGGGCTGACAGCATCAGTTGAACAACCAGATAAGCCATTTTTTGTGATATTTCCCTGCTCCTGAAACTCTCCTGCTCAGACATTACAGTCAATGATGTGTCCTATATGCTCATTATTTCTGCCATCTTGAAAATTCATTTTGCTCAAAGGTGGCAAAAAGCTTTGTCCATCTGTACCACTACAGGTGTAGTGGTTATCTATTAGGGAACTGGAAACTTCAACTATGTACAGCCCACCTCATACTTCTCCCTAGATGTGGACATCCTGACCTCTGTCTTCTTCTGAATTCCTACCCGCATGTTAAGTCCTATCATCTACAGCTTGAGAAACAAGGAAGTTAATGTTGCCTGAAGAAACCATGTGAAGGTTATATTTTACTCAGTCAGGTGTTGAAATGAGTTCTTAACTTGGGGATAATGAGCATATTTTAAAAATTATTAATTGTATTTTAAATATCATCTATTTCCTTTGTAATGCATTGTAGTTTATCATTTAAAAACAATATTTTCACTCATCATTTTTCATTTTATTATCTCCCTTCTTTCATTTTTAACTTTAATCTTGACCTTTCTACTGGTTGCTTCCTTATTCACCTATAAACATGCTCATTTCTCTCCACTATAACTCAATAGTTGCACCTTATATTTCTTCTTTGTGGCTAAACTTCATGAAAGACTATCTAGTACCAATACCTCCATTTCCTTTCAAGTCACTCTTTCTAAATTCTCAGAAATCTGCCTTCTGACCTCATCATTCAACTGAAATTGCTCTCTCCAAATATATTTATGATTCCCTATTTCCTTAATCTAATGAGGAATCCTATTCTACAGCCTTAGGCATGGTTGATCACCCACTTTTCCCTAATACTGTGGTCTAGAGCTAAAGCAATTACCAAAAATCTTTTCATTAATCATGATGAAAAGTTGAAGGTTGAAAATAATCAGATAACTTCCTCATTTTGGCCATAAATGATGCTTACTAAAGATCTCATACCATTATTCCTATGATCCACCAGGCTGGTGGTTCCAGGGGAAAAAAAATCTTTGAGTTTTTTGGGGGGACTCTGGTAACAAAGTTGAAAGTTAAAGGAATCAGTCGATGGGAAAATCAGGAATAGGGCCTAGGTCTTATTTTGTTGGTTTTTGTAACTAGGACCATGATTAAGAGGATTGGCAGGAGGCATTCATATTATGCCTCTATCGAAAAAAATCCTAGGATGCTCGGGCGCAAGCCAGACCAGAGTAAAAGCATTGGCCAAGAAGGTTTTCATTAATTAAGACTTAAAGTCAGAGATTCAAAGCCAATCAGATACTGTCACAGTTCCAACCATAAATAATAACAACTAGCCATCTGGTGGCATTAGCCCCATGACCCACTGAGCAGCTTCCAGAAAACCAAAGTCTTTGGGTTACAAGGGGTGCATGGTTGCAGAGCTGAGTGAAATAGATAATTGAGGGACAGGTTACTTTGCCCTGAAGTTGAAGCCTGAAGCCTTCAAAGTACAGTACTGACAATTAGATCTTCAAGAGACAGGTTATCACAAATTTGTTGCCAAAATACTGCCCAAATATTTGTTGCCACAATACCGCAAAACTGTGACTCTGCCTGGCATTGCTGAAACACTGTGGTTCCTTGTTGATATGGGGAAGACACATCCAAAAGGTCAAGTACTCCAAGGCATCCAGACCATCACCAGAAGTCCTGTTTCCTATTAAATGTAGTAAGAGTGAAAGTGATACTGGAAGAGGCAATGAGAAGGATGTCTCTGAACAAAATTCCCCTCACCATAATCAATATGCCATCATTCATTTGTTATCAAAATCTTCTTTAATTATGAAACAATCATCCTTTCAATGATAACATATAAAATGACCTTTTATTCAGAGCCTTTCATAGCTGCTCTTGCTCACCTTAAATCATCTTACCTTTTTATATTATATCATTTATTCTGAAAATTCAGTGACATTGGTTTTTTATTGTTCTTTGAGATAGAAATTTTATCTCCCAAC
The DNA here is from genome assembly GCF_037893015.1 of Macrotis lagotis. Classification (NCBI taxonomy): domain Eukaryota; kingdom Metazoa; phylum Chordata; class Mammalia; order Peramelemorphia; family Peramelidae; genus Macrotis; species Macrotis lagotis. Next base: position 226,446,526 of record NC_133662.1, read on the forward strand.
TCCTGGCATTTTTACTGACCATAATCCCAAAAGTCTAGGATGTTTTTTCCATCTCATTTCTACTTCTTAGCTTCCTTTTTGAGTCTCTTCATGGGTCACCTAACAACAATTTCTTGTAATTTTTATTAAGGTTCTCCTTTATCATAGTTTTTAAGTAGTCCAACTATTCCTATGGAATTTTTCTTCAACTTCTCTATTTTTCTGAAGAAATGCTTCACTTTCTCTTCTATTTTTTCATTCTTTTGAATTTTTTATGATTTCTTGGAGACTTAGAACAGGACTGTCCAACTTTTAAGTTTTTATTGAAATAATAGATAATATATTTTGATTTGCTATTTAGTAAGAACTCTGCAGTAGTTTGGTTTTGAATTACAATATTAATGCTTGTGAAATTCCTGTATAGAAAGGGGTCCCTGATATCCTTCTGGGCCCTGAGAAATTCCTTAGAAATATAACTTTGAGGGGCAGCTAGGTGGCACAGTGGATAAAGCACTGGCCCTGGAGTCAGGAGTACCTGGGTTCAAATCCGTTCTCAGACACTTAATAATTACCTAGTTATGTGGCCTTGGGCAAGCCACTTAACCCCATTTGCCTTGCAAAAAAAAAAAAACCCAAAAAAGAAATATAACTTTGACTGGGCACCTTTGGATCTGAAAATAGTCTGATAGGACCCAAGAGGTCATGGATATACCATAAAATTGTCTAAATATTTACAAAGCATCCTTGTTAGCCTAATTGTCTTGCTGTAGCTGTTAAATTCCACAACTTCCTCCCCCTTCCCCAGGTGTGACTGGAACCATAAAATAGTAAATTCCTGACTCAATCCATCTCAGACAATCATTACACAAAGACCCTGACCTCTGCTCACCCCTATCTATATTGAGCCATACGTTTACATGTTTGTATTAGTATAACAAGATAATATATATATAACTGCTTACTTTGCTTGTCTCTTGCTTGCTCTCTGTACCCCCCCCTCAAAAACACTATAAAAACCCTATCCCCTGAACACTTGGGTACTGTCTGATTTGGGTACTCAATCCCCAGACAGTCCCCGGGAATAAAGATGTCCAACCTTATCAAATTCTGGTCTCCGTCTCCCTCTTTGGGTACAACATTTGAAGGCCCCAGCGAGATCTTGGTGTTTTGTGTAACCAAAGAAGACCGTGTGAGCCTCGAGTTTAGGTTCGAATGGATTTTCTCTCCCTTTCCTAAGGGATCCAGCCCCTGAGAATGTTCCAGGGCCCCAGGACTAGGTAGACATAGTCTTAGTATGGACTTCTCCTCGACTGCCATCCCCCATTCGGCCTAAGTGGAGATCCTGTTAACACTTCTGGAGTTAAACTTGTTCTGGTTCTGGGTCTAGACATTTGGTTGCAGGGGAATTACGTATCAGACGTGATGTCCAGGTCCCCTCTTTTGGGTGCTCCTTGCAAAAGCAGGGACACATTTGGTTGGCCTTTGGGAGGGTGAGATGGTCAGACATGACACTGAAATCTCCCCTCACAGCATTCCTGAGATGTCAGGAATTTGCCATTGGCCTGTGTTTGTGGATATGTGTTGAGATTGACAGTTTGGAAAATTCTGTTGCATTTGTGTGATCTGTGCTTGTGCCTCATCTGTCTTTATGTGTTTAGATTGTCTATTTACATGTGTGTTCAGGTTCTTCTATTGATTTGTTAAATGGGGAGAAAAGTTCCCCTAAAATTGTCCTTTGGTTTCCTCATTTAAATTGCTGCTCTGGTATTTTGGGCAGCTAGATTTTTAGGCATCTAATGCCCTCACTGGCCCTCCCCTTGAGCCTGCTTTCTGCCTGTGTTACAGTGGATAATCTGATGCCCCCCTCCTCACCCCTTCATTTTATCTTGAGCACTTCCAAGAGGGATTTTTTGTTTTTATTTAAAAAAGGAATGGATTTTGGTGTTAAATTGACTGAGGCCAAACTACTCACCCTGTTATTTAACTATTAGGAGAAGGCCACCCCCCCATTCCTTGTTTATGTTCCCTTCTCTTTACTGTTCTCCTTGATTCTGTGCTGCCAGAGTATTTCCTCCTCCTTCCCCCTTACAGGAGAGAGAGCTACTTCAGGAAAAATTAGTAAAGTAAGTTTTAAAAAGGACCTTATTTTGAAGTTAAAGAAACAGCAAATATTACCAAATATGTTAAACAAAGAAATCACAGAAAGAAATTCTATTTTAATTTGAAAATAGGGGAAATAAATTTCAGAAAGACAAGAGAGTCAGGTTAATCCTAAAGTGTGTAATGTGGTTACCAAGATGCCTGTATAGGGGAAACTAAATAGTCTTTTTCCAGAATGATATGGCATCATTAGAACTTCAGGAGTTTATCAATATAGATTCAAATATTGTTAGTTATTGCAGAAAATTATGGGACATGTAAGGGTTGAAGAAAAGAAGACCAACCCCCTCCCTCAGAAAGAATCTAGTATGGTCTCTATAAAAGTTATTCAGTTTACTCTATTTGAAAAAGGGGGGCAGGGAATATTCTAATTAGGCTAAGGGATTTTTGAATGACTGCCTTCTCCAGGATTTTAGCAGTTGTAATCAAGAAATGTTAAATATTAAAACCTTGGAATGGAAAATGCATTGTGAAAAGTGGAATCATATCTGTAGTTTATCTAGCTGCATAAGCTATGTGATTCTAGTTCAGAATAGTATGAATTAAAGTCAAGAAGAACTAATGAAAAGGAATGGTGGAAAATGTGAGTTGTATAGTTTGAGTAAGAGATTCTGAAAGTACTGGAAAGAAAATCCAGACTCAGAGACAATTGAGGTTTCTTTTGAAGCATTTGTTAAGTATGGAAAGTGGTAAAAGTATGTAGACAGAAGGTTTGAGCAGGGTTGACTTTGTACACCAAAGATGGATTTTGGGAACTTTGGAAAATGGTTTACAAATCATTGTAAGAAAAAAAGAAAGTATAGAACTATAAGTCTATGGGGAGATATGTGTTTATATGAGGTTGGGGTGATTTAAAATTGCATTTAATTGGTACTTTTTGCAATGTTTGGCAATGAATAGATTAGAAAAGTAATAAACCCCATAAAGTGAAAAGTTTGATATGAAAGCAATTGCTAGGTAAATGTTAATTTTATTATGTTATTATTGATCCTATAATGTGCTAATCTAAAGATATATGTAAGTTGAATGTAGGGGTTTGTAAAGAATATGTTTGAGTTTGGATTCTGATGTTTTATGGCCCCTCCAGAGTCATGGGAGTCAGGACAGACTTGTGAGTTATGTGTTCTTAAGCTTTAAAATAACTAAACAAGGGGAGTTTTACACTGATTGGAATGTGGATCATGTATTTGGGAAGAATATGGAGTGAGTGAGTAATGATAAACAGTAAAGGTAAAGAATTAGCACATATCACTTTGATATCTTAAATTGTGGGGACTCTCCAATTCCCAGAACATAGAATGTTCTAATATTATGAGATGTTGGTCAGTGAGGATAGAAAGTTCTTATAAGTGAGAGCATTGAGAAGTTAGAATTGCACTGATAAAGATAAAAAGAATTTACAAACTTTTTAGGCTTTTGAAAAGAAAATGATTTAAGGCAAATTTGAATATGACTTTTGGAATTTAAGAGAAGTATGAAGAAAATCTTGTAGTCATAAGAAGGGATTTTTTAGCAACAATTGGTCTTAAGAATTCTTTGTATTTTAAAGTTTTAGGGAATAAAGAAAACATACATACAATTGAAATATGCTGTGTACAATTAGTAAACTTTGTATAAGAACAATTTAAGCTATACTTTTTGAGATTTTAAAATTGTTTTGTAATAACAAATAAATTGAAGTTTCACCTATCACATTTGTAAAGATTTCTGTTATGAAAAAAAAAACCAGAGACTACCTTGCCAATGGGTTATAGTTCTCAAGGTCCTTTAGGCCCAGAATATTTGTGAAAGGCTTTGTTTTTCACCTCATGTTTATGAAAGGGAATATTGATATGTGAGATCAGTGTAGTTTATTATCTCTTAAAAAGAGGAAATTATACATATAACTGTAACACTGTCATAAGGTCATAAGTGTACATTGGGCTTTTGAAATTATTATATAAAACTAACATTGATAGAGGACCTTATTTTCTTTGAAAACAGAAGTATATTTGGAAGAGATAAAATAAATTATAAAGCAAAAATTCAGAAGAGGTTTGTTTGTAAAAGATAATTACAAGGTTAACTTTAAGAGAACCAGTTGTTTTGTGTTGCTTTAAGAGAATGAGATGTCAGCATGTTCTGTTTCATGTAGGTTAAGAATTTAATGTTTACATATCTTAACTGCAAGATAGCCCTTTCCAATGATATTGAATAAATGTGAGGGGCTTTGGAAAATGATTAGGAAATTAAAACTTATGTAACCCTAATTAGATGACTTATCAGTAAGTACGAATGAAGGGTATTATCAAACATGTGATCTGCTTTTGGAAATATAAATTATTTTACTGTAATGATATCAAAGCTGGAATTAATGATTGTTAATGAGGGAAATTATTAAAGCATGACCCTCTGGGTTCCCTGAAAATTTTAAATGATGTGTTGGACCTTGCTCTAGATCTGTAGGTCCAGGTATAAATGTAATAATGGAAAGATTATTTTGTGAAACCTAGTTCTTAATGCGTTACACTTATTACTGTTTTGTTAAATTTAGAGCCCCCAGCCCCTGAATTTCCAAACCCCATCCCCCCCCACCAGTCACCAGGTCCCTTCTGTTCCCCCTTGGAAGATTCCTTCGCTAGATCAAAAGGGGGGGAATACAAGAGCAGGGAAGGTAAGGAACATTCCTAGACCTGTCTTCCCTTTCCGCCTGAACCAGTCTACTCCCCTCTTGGAAGATTCCTTTGCTGAATAAAAAGGGGAGAAGAGAGTAACAGGAGGATGGTGGGGAACTGACAGAAAAAGTCTTACCTCAAAAAAAAATAGAAAGAGAGACAGGAGAGCTCAAGTGCTTAAAAAGGGAAAGACCCCTCCACAGGTGGGATGTGTGATTGGGAAAGAAAAAAAAATCTAAGATCCAGAGGTTAAGAGACTCCTTTATTGAAAGGAAATCACGTTTAATGACTATCTGCTTGCCATGTGACCTGAGTGATGACTCTCATTGTTTCTAAAGTTTCTGAACTAGAGTTTTGGGAAGTGAGCTGGGGGTTTTAAAAGTGTTGTGACATTCTGACAAACTATTGCTAGTGTTGTAACATTCTGATAAAATTTGTCCAGAATGGGAGGAATCAAATAACCTAGATTGTTAAATTAGTTTGGAATTAAACTATTTTAACACTATTGTAACTTTTGCAAGGAGTTATATGATTTGGGATTTTAAACTATTGTTTATTAACTATTGTTTATTATTTAAACTATTGTTTATCCCCACCCTCAAAACACTATAAAAACCCTATCCCCTGAACACTTGGGTACTGTCTGATTTGGGCACTCAATCCCCAGACAGTCCCTGGGAATAAAGATCTCCAACCTTATCAAATTCTGGTCTCCCTCTCACTCTGTGGGTAGAACAGTTGTGTTTACTAAAATTGCACTGCAAGCCACATTTTGGACAGCCCTGACTTAGAATGTCATTAGATACCCTTTACTCAATTCTAGTTTTCAAGGAATTATTTTCTTCTATAAGTTTTTGATTCTATATTTCAGGTTGGTTGACTTCCTTTTCATAATGTTCTTGGATTATTATTCTTTTTCAAGATTTTCCTTGATTTCTATGATTCAATTTGTAAAGTCCTTTTTAAGTTCTTCCAAGTACCCTTTTTGTGCCATTTCTCACTGAAAAAGAGAGGGGACTTTTTAGCTCCATTATCTTCCTCTGAATATGAATGCAGATCTTCTTTATCCCCATAGTAACCATCTATCTTTGGGTTCTTTCTTCTCTGCTTGCTTATTTTTAAATTTCATTTTGTTTTTGGTATTAGAATTAGTAGTAATTATTAGTACAATAAAGTGCTAGTCCCAAGGGATGAGGAATGATGACCCGAGTCACAGGAAGTTATTTTCTAAGATCTGTCTTGGGGCCCAACCTTAGATTCTCCTATCCAATCCAAAACCATGGTCAGGACACTAGTCACACTAACCCACAAATGATTTTCCTCCCTGTGATCCCTTTACTGGCTTTAGGTCATTTTTTTAAAGTTTTTGCAAGGCAATGGGGTTAAGTGGCTTGCCCAAGGCCACACAGTTAACTAATAATTAAGTGTCTGAGGCCAGATTTGAACTCAAGTATTCCTGACTCCAGGGACAATGCTCTATCCACTATGCCAACTAGTTGACCCCTTTGGTGGCTTTAAACCACAGTTATCTTCTCTTCAGGAACTGTGGGCAAGTGCCCACAGTCAGCAAGGTCCCATCCCTTCACCTTGCTACTGTGCACAGGAAGTGTGTGCTAGGTCCTTCTCCCTGAAGAAACAGTTCTGAATGGTTTGCTTAGCACAAACATGTTACTTGTTCATTTTACAGTGTTGAACTGGAAGTGTCAGCACTTCACTTGGACCAAACCTACATTTTATGTTATTTTTATTTCTGATGCTCTGAGGTGATACTTTTCTTTTTGTTTGTGGAAGAAATTTGGAGAACCAAAAGTTTTCTGACCTACCCAGCCATCTTCCCAGAATCTTCTTCTGGGTTACCACAGCTTGATAATTTCCAAGAAGGATATAAACTTATTTTCCCCAAAATGATGCTGAAAAGATTATGAAGATAACTCTTCAAGAAAAGCTTTTGGGAAATCCATTAATGCATGCAACATGGAATTCCATCACATTTCCTTAGCATTACTGGCTCCATGACAAGTTATCCTTGAAAACCCTGTGGCCCTATAAACTGTGCCATGCTTTAAGGGGGTGACATGATCCAGTCTATTCTCAACGTTTTATCTCATTCATACAATTAAAAAATTGTGTATCATGCTCAATCTATGCAGCAAGACTGAGAGGTATTTGAGAATTCAAAATTCCAACCTATTGTTTGGATTCTCTCCTTTGAGACTACCTACAGGTTCCTAAATCCTAGTAGCCAGACAAATTTTTATCTGAGTTTAGTAACTTCTTTCCTTTGTAAGTTTGTGTGTTCTTATATGGGGCTATATTACTATATTTGGCTAAGATGCCTTAAAACTAGAATACTGGTTCAAAGAATAAGAATTGAAAAAATAAACATAGACAACAGAGATCAAAAGGGAAAAGGAAAGAAATAAAACAGGGAATGACAAAGTTAAAAGTTTTCTTGCCCTTGATTTCACAAAAGAAACTATAGGGGATACCCTGGTTACCTGTGGGAGAGAACCTCTGATAAAGATATCATTTCTAATATATATATATATATGTGGTCCTGATTCAAATGTATGAGTTAGATCCATTCTCCAACTGATAGTTGGAGAAATCCAAACCATAATCAATTACATGGAAAATGCTTTAAATCACTAATAAGAGAAATGCAAATTAAAACTCTAAGGCAGTCTTCCCAGAGACATGATCAGGGGACATCAGGAGCACTGTCTAGGAGCAGACCGCAATGCCAGATGCCCCATTTGTCCTTACCATGTCTGTTCCCTCCATGAGTTGCACCCTTTGTGTCTTCTCTGACCATGAATGTGCCTCACCAATATGGTCATCATTCACACTCCCATATTTGCCTTCTTTCCTCTTCTATCCTCTGCTTTGTCTGGGCAAATTTTTGCTCACATTTTCCTGAGTTGTTTAATTATATGTCCTTTACATTGACCTCTCCCGTGGGTAACCAGGATGTCCCCTGTAGTTTCATTTGTGAAATGAAGGGCAAGACAACTTCTACCTTTGTTATTACCTATTTTTTTTCCTTTTTTCCTTCTGAGTACCTATATAAGTTGCAACCACTTTATCTCTGTTGTTTGTGTTTATTTTTTCATCTCCTACTCTTTGAATCAGTATTCTAGTTTTAAGATTGGCTCTGATTGACTCTTGAAACAAGCATATTAATAAGGGATGATGACCTCTGATGTTGAATGAAAATTCATTCTATGTCTCCAACCTGGGGGTAAGAGTGTTTCTCATGACCTTCTCATCACAAATACTGTTGTCCATTTGCCTAAATGCAATAAAACTTCCTATATACACCCTCACAGCAAACACTGATATCTATTAGACTATATAATCAAAAGGAGAAGAGACAGACAGGATGTGAGAGTGACAAAGGCAATGTTTGATACAGAATGCTGGACTGATCAAAGATTCATCCTCTCTATGTTAAGTATTCACATTCAACCAAAGTGGTAGCCCCAAGGCAAAATTAATTTGGCTGAGAAGACTACAAAACACTCAGAAAATAGTTTGATGAAAATGATGGGGAAATACAGAACCTGCTAAAAGAGGAAGTGAGAAAGAACTCCACAGGGTTTACCAGCAGGATAGTTCATCCATTTCTAAGAAGGTAGCATTTAATTCCATCAAAAGTAAAGTATAAGCAAAGTTTAGAAGGATGCAGGACTCTTGGCTCAGTAAAAGGGCAGATGAAATTCAATTTTATGCACAGTAAAAAAACTAAAATGCTTTTATGGTACCCTAAAGGCTATTTATGGGCCAAAGACATATTTTGCATCTCACCTATTCAGTGCTGATTGATCCACATTTAATAACCAAGGAGACATGATCCTGGATAGTGTTCTTAGACCACCATCAATCAATGTAGAAGCCACTGACTATTTACCTCAAGTTGAAGTCAATCAGTCTATATCAGAAGTTCTAACTGAAGAAGAAGTTTTGAATGCTATTAGGCTACTTTTTTTTGCTAGGCAATGGGGTTAAGTGGCTTGCCCAAGGCCACACAGCTAGGTAATTATTACGTGTCTGAGGTAGGATTTGAACTCAGATCCTCCTGACTCCAGGGCCAGTGCTCTATACACTGCACCACTTAAGCTGCCCCTTCTTAGGCTACTTTCAAGTGACAAAATACCTGGTGCTGATTCTATTCCAGCTGAGATCTATTGGGGGAGGGTTACCTTGCTCATCTAAAAACTGACTGAAATTTTCCAGGTTTTATGATATGAAGAGATTATTTCCCCAAGAATTCAAGGATGCCTCCATTGTCCCTTTACATAAAAGTAAAGGGAATAGATTGTCCTGTGACAATCATAGGGATATTTCTCTTTTAGTCATTCCTGGTAAGATTCTTGCCAGAGTCTTTCTTAATAGACTGATCATTCACCTGGAAGATGGACACCTCCCTGAGAGCCAGTGTGGCTTCAGAAAGGGTCAAGGAACAGTCAATATGGTGTTTGCTGCCCAACAACTCCAGGAAAAAATACCAGGAATAGAACAGGAGTCTGAGCATAACATTTGTAGATCTGACCAAGGCCTTTGATACCATCAGTCAAGAAGATTTATGGAAAATTATGACTCACAGGTGGGTCTCCCATTCATAGGGCACATGGATGAGCCTCACCTTTGCAGGGTGTGAATGTCAGGCAGGTATATGGGAGGGAAGGGCGCCTTCATGTGCTATGTTGGCACCTGCTTGAAGATCAGAGAGGGGAGGCAGTGACATTAGACGGGGGGAGTTTTGGAATAGGGAAGAATCACGGGGAAGGACAGGTGGAATTAGTGACTGCAAGTCAATGGGGAGAATTGAAAGGAAATGTAAGGTTTCCTGTCAAGAAAAAAAACATTGGAAGGAAAGGGGGAAGGCATTGAAAATTTAGGTTTAATTAAGAGGTTTAAGTTTCTAGACTCAGACTATAGGTTTCTATCAAAGAACTTCATGCTGCCTCTCATTCTTTTAAGAGAAAGAAAGAAGAGGAAGGCAGAGAAAGATGTAAAGGAAGGAACCTGCTTTTTTATTATTATTTCTTGACAACAAGCCTTGAAAACATGATGTTTGGAAACCTGACCCCTGCCTATGCTTCCTATATATTGTCTTCACCTGTCGTATTTCCATAGATAAGGATGACATCTCAGATTTGTCCACCTCCCTAAGAAACTACTGCATTGCAGTAACCAGATTTGCAAATTTGTATCTATCTTGACACAAATAAGAGGAAAGAAGCCTCTTCTCTCCATCAGGGAGATTCTGCACAGAGTATTTCTTAAGATAACACAACCTGAAAGGTTCCATCAAAAGACCCATATTCCCAATAGAAAGGAACATTTCAGAGCCTACCTATCCCCATTGCAGTGAAAGTGGCCAGAATTATACTCTGGACACACTTCCAATGGCATAAACATTGCCAGAGCTAGTTCAGTGAATGTAAAGCTCTAAAGGAAAGTATAGAAAAGAGTATTAGTTTGACTGCAAAATTAAAGATGTACAGAACCATTGTTCTGACCTCCTTGTTTGTGAAACCTGTATAGTACCCTGTCAGGAAACTGAATCATTTCCATTTGAATTGTTAGAAAGATACTGAATATCAGCTGGCAAGATAAAGTACCAGACAATGGGGTCTTTCCTAAACTGCCAAGCATTCAACTTATACTGCAAAAAGCTCAACTCTGATGGACTGGTCACAAGATCAGTCAAGCAAGGCAAGTAGTCACATGAAGATCAGAAGAAGCAATGCAAGACACTCTGAAGGTCTTTCTTCAGACCTTTGGAAGTTATCACATGACATGGGAGACACTGGCAAAGAACCACCCAGTATGGCATAGGAAAAGGTGATGTGCTCTATCATCAAAGCAGAATTGAAGTAGCACCAAAAATGAGGTGCAAATTTAAATTTCATCTGAAAAGTTTACATGAACTACTTCTGCCTGATCTATGGTTTTAGAAAAGTTAGATTTGAGAGATCTCTGGAGTAAATTGAATGAAGAAAGAAAGGAATATGCCTTCTTCTCTCCAGTACATGACACTCACACAAAAATAGTAGGACATAAAAACCTCATAGTAGAAAGGCAGAAATATTAAATGCATCTTTTTCAGATCATGATGCCATAAAATTACATGTAATAAAGGACTATGGAAAGATAAACTAAAAATTAATTAGAAACTAAATGACCTAATTTTAAAGAGTGGATCAAACAAGACATCATAGAAATAATCAAAAATTTCATCTAAAACAATGACAAATATGAGCCATCAAACCAAAACTTATGGAATGCAGGCAAAGCAATTATTACTAGAAATTTTATGTCTCTTAATGCTTATATGAATAAAATAGAGAAAGAGGAGATCAATTTATTGGGCATCTAAGTAAAAAGCCTGAAAAAGAACAAAGGAAAAATTCCAAATTAAATACCAAATTAGAAATTCTGCAAATCAAAGGACAAATTAATAAAGTTAAAAGTAAGAAAACAATTGAATTAATAAATAAAACTAAGAGTTGGTATTATAAAAAACAGTAAAATAGATAAACCTTTAGTTAATAGGATTCAAAAAAAGAAAGAATGTCAAATCACCAGTATAAAAAATGAAAGGGTGAATTCACCTCCAATGAGGAAGAAATTAAAATAATAAATCACAGCAGTTTTTTCCAACTGTATGCCAACCAGTCTGATAACATAAGTGAAATGGATAAATATTTACAAAAACTACAAACTGCCCTGATTAACAGAAAAGGAAATAAAACACTTAAATAATCTCATTTCAGAAAAAGAAACTGAAGAATCCTTCATTAAACTCCCATGAAAGAAATCTCCAGGGCTAGATGAATTTATAAGAGAATTCTACCAAACATTTAAGGAACAATTAATTCTAATTCTATGTAAACTATTTGAAAATAAGATGAAGAAGTTATTTATGACAGCAACATAGTACTGATAATGTTTGTCCTTCATTCTCGAAGATGACCATGACATCAGAGAGCGGATGCCATGATAAGCATGTGAATTGGATTTCACCAGCCTCACTTTCTCCTCCAAAAACAACTGGATCTAGTGGCTAGATAAGAATCAGGGCAAATGGAGATGGCTCTGGATGGGAGGAAATCAGAATTAAATGACTTGTCCAGGTTATACAACTAACTAGTCAATGAAGTGTCTGAGGCTGAATTTGAACTCTCATCCTCCTGACTTCAAGGACAGTGCTTTATCCACTATATCACCTAAGCTTCCCTATAGTTCTAATGCCTAAAGCAAGAAGAGTCTAAACAAAGAAAATTATATATCAATCTCCCTAATGAATATTGATGTGAAATTTTTAAATAGAATTTTAGCAAAAATGATTACAAAAAGTTTTACAATCAGGTAGTAATTATACCAGGTATGTAGGGAAGGTTCAATATTAGAAAACAATCAGCATAATTTACCATATCAATACCAAAATTAACAGAAATCATATATCCTTGGTTTTGAAGTAATATTTCCTGGTAAACTGGTCACTAAAAGAAACATATCTTTAAAGGATCATAAATTCTGCTGTTGAATGAATGTTGACTTACATGGATGATATGTCTCCAACCTGTGAGTCATAGGAACTCTCAGGTGAAGGAGAGCCCCAGGTTCTTTATTTCTGTATAAACTAGGTTGTAAGCTCCATGAGGGCAAGAATCTGTTATTGTGTGATATAGAGTGCTATAGATAATTTATATTGAATATATTTTAAGTGAATAAGTTTAAAATGCCAAAAATATATAGTAAAGGAAGATCAGAAATGTTGACAAGAAAGTAAGTCTAGATAGGCTTCAGAGAGGTAATTTTCAGGGTTCCTTTGAATGTAAACATTTTGATCCTGGGTTGGGGGGGAGGTGAGTAAAGCCCCATTGCTGGAGGCACTAGGGAGGAACTGATCCAGATATTCAAGAAAGTAACCCCAGGGAGTAAAAACTACTCTATTCTCAAGGGATCCATTAGGTTAATAGGAAAATAGGAACAAACTTGGTTTATAAATAGGAACTCAGATGTCTCTCATTTCACACAGGTGCAGTCCATAAAGTGAGGCAAGAAGTTTAGAGCAGCCAGCCGAAGAGAACCTGAAAATTCCAAATCATTTCATTGTAGACACTGGGGCAGCAGCTGACTGCCAGGGGCAGATTCTACCTCTGTTCTCAAGACTTTATAAAGCAAGGGCTTTTCCATTTTATTTACTGAAAAAAATAAATTTCTTTCCCATTCGAGATATCACAACCTCTCCTTTGAGGTTTACACCTAATTTCATTCACCTTTTTCTTTTTAGATTTTTGCAGGGTAAATGGGGTTAAGTGGCTTGCCCAAGGCCACACAGCTAGGTAATTATTAAGTGTCTGAGGCCACATTTGAACTCCAGGGCCAGTGCTTTATCCACAGTGCCACCTAGCTGCCCCAATTCACCTTTTTTTAAAAGGAGATAATTCCAAAGTAAGTGGTAAGTCATGTTTCTTTAATTTACATGAAATGCCTTAGTTTTTTTCCTGAGTTTTCTAATTTGCTCAGGGAATATCTGGGTAAAAGAATGTTCTTATGACAAGTGAAACTCAGGAGTAAGGAAGGTAATAAAATTTATTTTCTGCAGGACTTATATTAGGTTAAAAACATCTGGTCAATTTAATGAAAAAAATTCATAAATGGAGAAAAATATCTTTGTATTGCCAATTTGGATGGTAGGATAGAATGATGGTATCACCAGATCAGTGCCTTAGTAAGAGCAGGCTGTGCCAGCATGCTGGTTGCTTTACAAGGTAGCAGAAAACAGAGGGAGAAAGCATGCTAGAGTCATGCAGGCAGATAACTGGGCAATGGGAGGAAAAAAAAGGACAGATTTGATTATTGTTTCAGCGTGGAACAGAAAGAATTTGATTTCCATCCAAGCTTGGAGATAATACAAGAGGAAACATAACTTCCTCCTGAATTCTATTCTCATTTATCTACTCTTTGAGCTAATATTCCATTTCAGCTTCATGTTTGTTGGTGAAAAAGCTTTTCATAGGTAGGATTAACCTGGTCTACTCCTCTCCCCAAGCCTGTATGTCACTCCCAAATCTCCAGACAGACCTCAGCAGGAATCCCCTCTTAGCCTAGAGACAATTTACTGTCTTGCAATGACAATATGAGATAGAGGAATATTTTAGAAAAGAGAATGTGCCCTTAACAGGGAACCCCAAAGAAATTTTGGAATTGGAAAGAACCTTAGACATCATCTCATCCAATCTTCTCTTTATTTTATAAATGAGAAAACTCAGCTTCGGGGATTAAAAAATGCTTTGTACAAGGTCACCTGATGGAAGGACAGTGGAAGACAAGAACCTTAAATGGAAGACAAGAACCCAAGTTTTCTGTCTTAAGGTTAAGCGCTCTTTCCACTCCCACCTTCTGCCTCCATTCACCAAAAGCATCTGATGCACAGAATGTTCCTCTGATCTGGAGTCAAATTACCTGGGTTAGAATCTGAGCTTGGTGTGATACTACCACCTCTGCGATCTTGGGCAAAGCACTCAGTCTCAATCTCCACATTTGAAAAATAGGAATATTTGGTTTGGGACCTGTAGTGTTTAGCAATATCTTGGAAAAATCTAGAAGCAGAAACAGGGACATCAGAAACATTTCCAAGAAATTTATAGGCATAGAAGAGAGATGAGATGACAGCCAGATGGGTTAAAATCATTAAAGGAAGCTTTTTGAAGAATTATGTCTGGCCCTTAGATGGGAAGTCCAGGCATCATATAAGCTTTTCAGAGTCACTTGCACAGACATTGTTGTACCAACAAGATTGAATGATATGGTCAAGGGAAATAAAGTTGAGAGAGAAGTGACCAGGAATAGACCTTTCAATTCCTTAGAGGGCTATAAAGGAGTGGTTAGAAAAGCTGGAGAACTAAGGGAAAGTGATAGCTAGAATAATCCTCACATCTAACATTGATATACTCCCTTCTAAGTGCTAAGCACTAGGCTAAGTTCCTTGCAAATATGATCTCATTTCATCCTCACACACATTCTGCAAGGTAAGTGTTGTTATTATCTGCATTTTACCATTGGAAGAACCAGAGGCAAAGGGTAAGGAACTTGCTGAGGGTCACAGAGCTAGTAAAAGTCAGATAGTGAAGCTAAACTCAGGTCTTCCTGACTCTAGGCTTGACACACCCTACAGTGGGACACCTGGCTGCCTTGGCTATAAACCCAAAGAAGTATATCCAAAGGTACCCAATAGGAGGCATGGAGTTAAAAGCAGTGGAGAAATCAAAGAAAATATGAACTGGAAAAAAGGCCTGATGATCTACAAGTGAGAGTCACTGATAATCCTTGAGGGGATGGTCTCAATAGACATATGGGGATGGAAACCAGATACTAAGGGTTGAGGAGAGGATGGGGTTGTGATGAAGTAGAGACATTTAGGGGAGACATTTAACAGGAAGTTTAGCATAAGAGAAGAAAAGTTTCAGGATGGCAGTTTGACAAAATTAAGCAAACTTATTTTTGGTTTGGTTTTTTTGCAAGGCAATGGGGTTAAATAACATTCCCAAGGTCACTCATTTAGGTAATTATTAAGCATCTGAAGCTGGATTTGAATTCAGGTCTTCCTAACTCCAGGGCTGGTACTCTATCCACTCCTCCACCTAGCTGCCCCTTTTTGTTTGTTTTTAAGTTTTAGAATTGGGAAGACCTGAGCATGTCTACATAGAGAGGGGAAGAAAAGATTGATGATACATGAAAAAGATAATTCTTGCTGTGACACTGTCTTGAAAGGGGGGAGATGAGTTCAAGTGCACATTGAACTTTGTTTTAGGAGATGGGATGACTCCTATTCTGAACGAAGAGGGTAGCAGAAGCAAAGGAGTGGGGATACTGAAAAGTTTTAAGGAAGGGGAGAGTATAGTGGACTGAAGCATGAGCTGATGTCTTCTGTGCTCAGTCTGCATTGTGAATTGTAGTCTGAGAATGAGAAGGAACCTCCAAGGCCATCTTGAACAACCTGTCCACTCAAAGAAGTGCCACCATTATGTATCCAGCAAATGATAAAATCACCATTTGTGAGAATGAGGGTCAGAGAAAGGAAAGAAGTTGGGAGTTGATGCCAGAGGAGATAATACATGAAGTGAATGTGGTAGAGGCAAGGTACTGGCCAGAATCAAGGGCTGTAACCCAAGTTCTCAATGGTTGAAATCATCCTTTCATGATTTTCTCCATTGATACTCAGAAGGAAGAACAGCAAAATCAGAAAATGAAAGGTTATACAGGGATGAATAACTATAGGTGACTAATATTGAAAGAGAAGGCTGTAAGGGAGTGGCAGAGAGTAACTAGTGAGACCTTTATATGTGAGACCATGTAGTCAAGGGTATATATAGTAAATACAAAACTATAGGGTATGAGTTGGACTGTGAAAATAGAATATAGGCAGTGTCAAGGGCAAAGAATAGATTCACTGTGTCAGAGGAGAGATTGAAAGGTCAGAGATGGTGGTCATAGAATTTCAAAATTCCAGATATTATATTTGGCACAATTCCAGTTTTTGAAGTCTTATATATGACCTGAGAGGTCTAAAGCTGAAAATAAAGAGCATCAATAGGTCCCTTAGATTGCTAGCAGAGTAGAGCTAGGAGATGAAGATCATGATAAAGGCACTGAGGAACTTGAGAGAAAGTCTTGAAAGTTGTAGATGCCAGCAAAACAACAGGAAATAATGTGATACTGTTATGATTCTATGATTCCATAGTTTGGGAAGGACCTTAGAGAGGTATGGATTGCAACTCATCTATCCCTGCTCATCCTATGTTCCATATGTCTATGACATCTTGAAAGCCTGGTTCCACTTACTATGCTAGAAGTTGTCTTTTGTTCTCCTGACATCAGAGTGGAGGTACTTTTGGACTATCTACCTCTCATCCCTCATTCTTCCTACATGCCTTGTCCATCTTTTCTTTCTCACAAATAATTCTTTGATGCTGCTGCTGTCATACTTAATCTCTTTCAGAATTCCTCATGGGTGGTATGTTGTCTCCTGTTTACCATGTGTTTTTCCACTGCCCTCCAGGTAATGCTTTTCCTGTGATTTTTTTGTTTGTTTTTTGCAAGGCAATGGGATTAATTGACTTGCTCAAGGTCATACAGCTAGGCAATTATTGAGTGTCTGACGCCAGATTTGAACTCGGATCCTCCTGACACTGGCTGGTGTTCTATTCACTGTAACCACCCAGCTGCCCCTTGCAATTTTTGTTAGAAGCAGTGATGATCCAGACTTCCTGTTATACAGCAACACTAGTATAATGTTTGTGTTGAAATGATGAGACTTTTGTTTTTAGAGGTAGCTTGAGGTCATTTAGAAGTGCTTCACAACTTCTGAATGCAGTTGAACCTCCTTCTCAACTTGATACAGTTCATGTCCACTTGCACTGCCTGTCCTGGACTTATGGAATACTGAAGGACTCTAGAGGATATTCTTTTAGATTCATATTCTAATTGGGACAATAGATAATCTTCATCCATTTGGTCTCTTTTGTTTTAAAAACAATTGCTGGAGTTTTTGTTTTGCACTAAGATTTCTAAAGGACTTTATATGTCCTTTATAGAAAGCTCAATGAGGTCCACATTACCATTATTATTTTACTAATTTTGTACAAGAGGAAACTGAGCCTCAGAGAAGTTGGATGACTTTACCAGTTCAGATCAGGATTATATTGATTGTAGCACTTCTCTGCTCAAGGGAGAAGGCCAGGACTTAACCCAAGTCTTCTGGTTTCAATTCAAGGACCCATCTGAGCTCCAGTTCTTTCCAAGGTTTTTGTCCTCTAATTCCCTCTCCCACCAGGCAGAGGAAATAGTTGGTAAACTCTCAATGTAGGGGAAGTCTCTATAATGAACTCAAGTATGCCACCCTCTGACTTGGGTTTATGGGCTCTTGTTCTACTGTCTATGTGATAAGCCTGAGTTTAGCTGCTAAAGACCCATTCTCTGAAAGCTACTCTGAAAGCTACCTCATATGAAGCATTGCTTGCACAGGTACTCAAGAATAAGTGACTGCCACTCCTATTCACCATCTTTTCTTACATCTCTATTTCTTTAACTTAAAAGATTGTTCTATCTCCCTCTTTGGTTCAAGACTCAAGAAGTATTGTGATCCTTGACCAAATTTCATTGGTCTCCTCCTCTTCCCCATCCACCATGACCTCTACCCTGGCTCTCTCTCTCTCTCTCTCTCTCTCTCTCTCTCTCTCTCTCTCTCTTCATCTTCCCCTAAATGAGGTGTTGCCCAACAGGAAATTCATAATCATAAGGTCCAATATATGGGTAATCTACAAGCCCAACTGCTGTCCTAGACTGAGGAAAAGGAGCAAAATGCCTAAGTACCATGTCTCAAAAATGTTTCAGAGTGGGACATACAATGGAAGAAGTCCATGTCCCCAAAGTAGGGACAGGGAGTAATGAAGTAAAGAGTTTGTCTATGTGTATTTTTGTGTATGTGTATGTGTGTGTCTATGTTGTGTGTGTGTGTGTGTGTGTGTGTGTTTGTGTGGAGAGAGAGAGAAATATATCTGGTATGGGGTAAAGAGGATGAGAAGCATAGCAAGGTTTTATATCAACGGCTTTACAAATTTCCTTTCCTTTATATTTGTAGGTATTTCTCTTGGTGGCTTGCAGAAATTGTTTCTTGTAATTGAAATTGTAAGATTTAATCACTAAGCTTGAGAATCAAGTTTATTATCACAGCAAAGCTCATGTCTTGCCTCATCAATGAGTTCATTTGCCCTACCAGGCATCTTTTATTGATTTTGCCTATCTTTTCAGATCCAGATGGGATAAGACACATTTGTTTCCATTAATGGATGATCCACTCTGAACATTGGACAAAGGTCCTGCTCTACTAATTCTGAAAGACCTGTCCTAAACTTTGGGTTCCGGTCAAATGATATAAAAGAGTTGATGCAGTAGGCAGGGCTGCATTACCTGACCATTTACATTTCATTTGCCATGAAAGGTTTCTTTTTCTTTTCTTTCTTTTTTTTTGTCAAGGTGCAGGGCTGAGGGTGGTGTGTGACTTGCCTAGGATCACACAGCTAGGTAATTATTAAGTGTCTGTGGCCAAATTTGAACTCAGGTCTTCTGACTCCAGGACCAGTACTCCATTCATTGCACAACTAGCTGCCTCCAAAACAGTTTTCTTTCTACAGGATATCACATAATTACATTTTTAAAGGAAAAATGAGTAGAATACCTATGACATCTCATTATTCACTCCAGTGAAGGAAGATCATGGACATATAATGGCATTGGTGCAAGGACACAGAAATATATACACACATCCCCAGTCAGGGAGTTCTGAAGATTACTTGGAAATGTAGGTGAAAAGGAAACTAGGTGTAATTTCCCTTCAAGGTCAATTGATGTGCTGGACATGAAAATCAATCTCATTCTTTAATCACCCAATTTAATCACCTACAGGAATAATCTTTGGTTGTTTCCCCAAACTAAATCCACCCCCAAAGAATGAAGATTTGTCACCATCAAGGATGCTTCAAAGCAATCCTGGAGTCTCAGGAGGCAACTCCAAAAGAAAAGTTTCCTACAAATTTTGAATAATGGCACCATCATCATCAGAATAAGGAAACAAGTTTTTACTGTGTCTACTTTGTGCCAACCACTGGGCTAAGGGCTGTACAAATTTCATCTCATTGGATTCTCACATTTCCAGGTAAGCTTTCTTATTATTCCACTTTATGGCTGATGACATGGAATTAGAGAAATGTTAGGTAACTTGCCCAGGGTCACATAGCTAGTAAGTTTCTGAACCCCAATTTGCATTCCAGTCTTCTGATTTCAGGTCGAGCACTTTTATACATTGCATGACCTTGATCAGGGCTGTACAACCTTACTTTTAAAACATTTATTGCAATAATAGACAATATATTTTGATTTGCCATTTTAATGAGAGCTCTGTGGTAGCTTGACTTCATTTACTAAAGCACTTAATATATAAATAGCTTTCAAGTTGACTACTTTGAAAGGATGAATGTTATCTGCAATGCTCACTAAAAAATACATCTCCATTGCAGTCTGACATAATACATGGAGATACAGTCAATTCTAGGCAAAATTTGCTGGTCACCTCCTTAACTTCTCTCTTTGCTTCCCTCTCCTACTTTTTGCTTTAATGACTCTTCCACCATAGAGTACATTTCCTCACAGTATGCTGCTGCCCATTCCGCCATCCCATAGAGTTAGTGTCTGTCACAGATCCTCCTATGAAAATGAGTTTTGAAGAGATTGGAAATATTTAGCCTTGAGAAAAAGATTTCTTTGGAATGTGACAAATTAATGTTGAATATATATGAAAGCTCTATTTCACATGTCCTCACTATGCATCCCCAAATATTCTTGTCTTATTGGAGTCCCATCCAGCAAGACCTGAGAGGTTGAGATCTAAAGTAGTCTTGGCATATAGTCTTGGTCTGTTAGGTAGACTGCCTCTTCATCAGATCTGAGCTCAGATACTTCCTAGCTTCCTGTCCTCAGAGTCACAAAGAGAGAATTAGTGTCCTGTCTCTTGTAGTATTTATCTTCTCAGTGCTTAGAACATATTAGGCACTTAAGCATTTATTGATTGACAAAATGAATGCCACACCCACAGTCTTTATATAAAGTTGAAGTCTGTCCATCACTGAGGTCAGATAGGAGGGGTCAGTGAATATTGGTGATGAAACTGAGGAGGGAAAGAGAACTCTCAATTCATGACTTGAGGATTCCAGTTCAAGTCAAGGGTCCTCCCTTGCTGGCTGTCCTTTGGTATTTTATATAAGTCTCCTAGACTCAGAGTCTTTCTGAAGAACTATAAGACTGTCCACTATGGCCTGCCCACAGCAAAAAAAAACAAAGCACTGTGTTCTATAAGCCAAGCAGAAGTCACAAAAACTTAAAAGAAAAATAAGATCTGCAAATTTAGGGAATCTACCCAAAATCTACCCATCACCCACAGTTGGGCACAGTGTAACCTGACTCAAATGTGGAGATGTTGTTCTGATGCTTAGGACCACAACCATTCACATGAG
Source organism: Macrotis lagotis (assembly GCF_037893015.1). Taxonomy (NCBI): domain Eukaryota; kingdom Metazoa; phylum Chordata; class Mammalia; order Peramelemorphia; family Peramelidae; genus Macrotis; species Macrotis lagotis. Next base: position 226,467,404 of record NC_133662.1, read on the forward strand.
TATCTGTTTTTCCATCTGTTTCCTTCCTTTGCTGTATCTGTTCTGGATTAGGTACTTCCCATTGACTCCTATAATCCATAGTAAGGTAAAGTGGGATTTGGTAGTCAGGGGGTTAACTCTCTCCCACCCCCCAAATAATGATCTCTTCTATTTTCATTCAGCTTCAGCTATGAAGGACATTAAAGAAAGGGGAAACCAAACCATTGTCACTGAATTCCTCTTCCTGGGGTTTTCCAACCATTCAGAACTGCAAGGATTGTTCTTCCTGATATTTTTGATTTTGTACCTGCTAACTATTCTGGGTAACCTTCTCATATTAACAGCAATCAGAATCAATGCTGTTCTTCATACTCCCATGTACTATTTCCTCAGCAACTTGTCCTTCCTGGACATCTGCTACACCTCCACCACTGTCCCCATCATGCTAGTGAACTTTTTCAGAGAGAAGAAGACCATTAGTTATGAAGGCTGCCTGTCCCAGGTCTTCTTCCTTGTTACTTTTGCAGGCACTGAGTCTGTTCTGTTGGCTGCTATGGCTTATGACAGATTTATAGCTATTTGCTATCCATTACGCTACCCAATTCTTATGAGCAATAGAGTCTATGCCTACTTAGCAGCAGGGACATGGTTGTGTGGATTAGTGAATTCTCTGACCCACACAGGGCTGACAGCAGCTCTCACTTTATGTGGTCCTAACCAGATCAGTCATTTTCTCTGTGATATCCCCCTCCTTCTGAAGCTCTCTTGCTCAGATACTTCAGTCATTGAGGTTGCTCTCTATGTGTCCAGTGCCATCATCGGTTTGAGCCCCTGCCTCTTCACTGCTGTTTCCTATATGCTCATCATCTCTGCCATCTTGAAAATCCAGTCTACTCAAGGGCGGCAAAAAGCCTTCTCCACCTGTGCCTCTCATCTCACTGTAGTGGTCATCTACTATGGAAATGCCAATCTCAACTATAATCATCCCAGTTCAGGCTACTCCCTAGATGTAGACATTCTGATCACAGTTCTTTACTGTATTGTTACCCCCATGTTAAATCCTATCATCTACAGCCTGAGAAACAAGGAAGTCAAGGTTGCCTTGAAGAAGCTATGCGAAGGATACATTTTACTTAGTTATTCCAGCGCTTAAATCAGTTCCTAACTTGGGATCCATTAACTTGGTTTTAAAAAATATTAATTTAATTTTGAATGTAATTCATTTCCTTTGTAATCCAGTACATTTAAAAACATCATTCTTCCTCATCACTGTCCATTCTATTCTATTCATTCTCTCATTTTTGTTTACTATCTATCTACTAGTAGGTTGATTCCTTACTTGTCTACAAATGTGTCCATTTCTTTCCACCTGCCAAAAACACACTAATAACACAATAGCTACACCTCATATCTCTTCTTCTTTGTGGTTAAATTGCCAGAGGTCATCTAAAATCATTGCGTTCATTTCATTACCTTTCACTCTCTTCAATTTATTTTGTTTATAGCTTGTTTGTGCATAGTTGTTTTCATGTTGTGTTCCACATTAGACTGTAATGTCCTTGAGAGCAGGGTCTGTCCTTTTTTTAGATCCTTGGTAAAACTTTCCTTATATTCATAGCACATAGTAAAAGTCACATTCTAAGAACTCAATAAAATGTTTTATTGACTAAAAAAGGAATCAATAGTATTCATCATATTGCCAAAGGTGTTTGTACCACATAAGAAGCTTAAGAATCACTAGTCTGGATCAATATAATTCTTCCTATATAAATGATTCCTTTGGTAGGAATAAGAAATATTTGAATGGGTACAAAACTAAAAGTTAACTCATTAACACATGACTGTGAGTTTCAATTACAAGATGCTTCAGATCACTGACTGGGATTTGTTTTGCTTTTATATTACTTTTGATATCTCTCACCCTTAGCATATGCCTGGTACATAGTAAGTAAATCATTCATGAAAAAGCAACTTTAAAATTGATGTGGTGGGGAACAATGGAGGAGCCTCTTCATCATCTGAACTTCCTAAAAGTGGAATAGGCTAATATATTAACAAATGTCAAATTATTTTTTTAAAAAGTACTGAGGTTTTGCCTCACACAGTCCTTTTTAATTACTTGGGAAACTATATGTCTAAAACATTTCACATTTCCTGTTATATTTCTATAATATCAAGTCTTCTAAGGAGCAGTATTTCTGCACTTTTCTTTCACCCGAGAAATTAACATAAGTTTATCATCTGCTTGCAGGCTTCTGACTTCTTACATTACTTTCAGATGATTTTTATCCTAGTATATATGAAATAAATTATCATTTAAAATATGCCATACAATTTCCTTCCTACCATTTTTCTGGTACTTCATCAAATATAGAACTAATGATTCTCCATGAACTATGCAGTGCCTTAGCAGCAATGGTCGGTCAAGACTTTCAATGAGGCTAAAACATGAGAAATCAGGAACAGGAGCCAGGTAAATATAATTGGATAAGTTGAATAAGGCAGAAAAAGTGAGAAGGAAGGAGTGATGGAAAAAATATTTATCAAGGGCTTACAAAATATCACACATTTTGCTTAATCCTGGGAGAAATATAAAAAGAAACAGTTCCTGTCCTCAAGGACCTTACATTTTTACGAGGGAAGACAATATGTATAGGCCATTGTTAGTCTGGGAAAGAAAGGAAGAAAAGAATTGGAGTAGGAACTGAGCAGTACAGGCAGATGATAAGATGGCTTGGAACAGACTAATGGTTGGATGACTAATGCATATCTATCATGTCAAAACAAGAAGAGGGGGAAAAATTTATGTTTTTTTGAGCATAAGGGCTGAGAATAGAAAATTTTCTAAGAACACTCTCAACCACTCTTTATCAAACACTGAATGGTTTAAATTTTTTTTTTTTTGCTGCAGATTTGATGCTTCTTAATGAATTCATGGACAGCTAGGTGATCCAGCTGGGCTTGGAATCATTTCCCTGGTTCAGATCTGGCCTCAGACACTTGTTTAGGACCTGTGTGATTCTGGGCAAATTACTTAACCCTGTTTGCCTTAGTTTCCTCATCTGTCAAATAAACTGGAGAAGGAAATGGCATACCACTGCAGTATCATGACCAAGAAAATCTCAAATCTGGTCATGAAGAATCAATCACAGTGGAAAAGAATTAACAGCAATTAATTCAAAGAAAAACAAATTTATATGTATATCTAGTGACAACAACTTGCGTTTAAATCACAAGTGATGTCAAGCTGCTGCGTTCATTTCCACTGCAGTCATAAGTTAGAACAAGAAACATTACAGCTTAATGTGTGCGTGCATACGGTTTTATTTTCCCTGGAGAATCCTACTGTCCATATTTACTAGCACATTCGTTCAAACTCTGCTTGAGTTTGGGGTGAATGCAGTGGAAAGCTCAGGGAATAAAAGCATCAACAAATTTAGACGGCCTGCTAACAGGAAGCTGATGATGATATGAGGACATCTGCTCATATATATGTGTATATATATATATATATATATATATATACACATATATATGTATATTATATATACATTTATTTACATAAAATACACACACAAAGGGAGAGAGAGAAAGAACACAAGGGCAAAGCTCAAGTGAGCTAACGGAAATAATTCAATGTGCCAGCCTGGGGGAGCCCCACAGCCGGGCGCCCCGGGTGCCAGCAGGCCTGTCCACAGAGCTCTGTGCCTCTTACGCTGCCTCTGCTAGGGGCCTGCCCCACTGAGGATGATTTTCTGAGCTTCCGCTTCCCTTCCTGTTCCTCCCCGCGGCCCCAGGCCCTCTGACCAATGACCAGCCTTCTTGGCCCTCCATGACCTCTGATCAATGACCCGCCTCCTTGACCTCCTCTAGGCAGGCTCTCTTTGGCCAGGCAGGTGCACGTGACCCGGAAAGGCGGGGGCATTCTGCCCCACGTGACCGTCTCCGAGCCTCTTTCTCCTAGACACGCCCTTCTCTGGGGGAGCCTCCTCCCTAGGCCTCTGGGGCACCTCCTGCAGCTCCATCTGCACCCCAACATCTGAGGCATCCTTCTTCTAACTTCCCCCTTTTCCTCTCCTCTGGCCTCTTCTCCAAGGCCTTCCCCTGCCCAGGGGTCCAAGGACCATGGAGCAGCGGGAACCAAACCTCTGACCATGGGGGGAGGGGCTGGGGAAGAGCCACGTGGTACACCTCTGACCTTTGCCCCGACGTCAGGACGTGCTGCTCCGATCCTGAATCCTCTCCCACCCCCGTGGAGACAGCCCTTGGAGGGCGTCCCCGTCACCTCGTGAAGGATACCCCCGTGAAGACTGCAGGAATGGGAGCTCAGAAGAGCCTCGCCTAGGTCAGGGTCACTGCTGGGGCCGAGTGCGCCTGCGTGAGGTTGGGGGTAGAGTCACGTGGGAGGGAGGAGTCATCAGAGGGCGGGCAGGCGTCAACATAGGTTTCATTCCAAGAAAAAAAAATAATGGAAGGAAAGAAGAAAGGAGAAGCCAGTGGAGGAAGGAATGTTGCTGTTATTTACTGTCTTTTTTAAATCAAGTTTTGCAATCATGGCCAGTTTGGGAACCTGATCTTGCCTGTGCTGATGTCCCCTATATTCTTTAAATTATGTCTTTTTTTAAAAAAAATAAGGCAATGGGGTTAAATAGCTTGCCCAAGGCCACACAGCTAGGTCATTATCAAGTGTCTGAGCTCGGATTTGAACTCAGGTCCTCCTGACTCCAGGGCCAGTGCTCTATCCTCTTCGCCACCTAGCTGCCCCTTGTCCTCTATATTCTTTGACTACTACTGTATTTCCATAGATTGCCTAGATGACATCTCAGATCTGTCCATCTCCCTAAGGGACAATTGCATTGTAGCATCCAAATTTACAAACTCTACCTTGACACTAATAAGGTGAAGGTTCAGCACAGAGTATTGTTCAAGATGATACGATGCGAAACTTTGTTAAAAAGGCTCCATCCAAAAACCCCATCCATTCTTTAACTCAATAGAAACAAGGCTTTCAGAGACTGCTTATCATCTCCATTGCAGTGAAAGTAGCCAAAATTATCCTCTGGAGGCATACTTCCTATGGCAAGCTCCACTATCTCCAGAATCAACTAAGGTTGTGAACCACAATCACTTGCCCCATTTCCCTTCTTCGCCTGTTTAGTTGAAATCCTGTTTGCTCTTCTGTTTTATAAGCAGATATTCCACAAATGTCTTTAAATCTCCAAGTGTCACTTTCTACCTAAGAATCTTACACCCATCCACCTCTTGGAGAACAAAGGATTTGATTTTAGTCTTGAAGGAAGCCAGTGAGCTAGGAGATAGAAGTAAAGACAGGCATGAGCAACCATGGAAAAGATATAAAGATAGGAGACAGAGTTTCTTGTGTGAGAAACAGCATGGAAGCCAGTATGGCAGGATCCTAGAGTATGGTGAGGGGATTAAGACTGAAAAGGGGGGCAACTAGGTGGTACAGTGATAGAGCACCAGAGGACCTGAGTTCAAAGCAATCTTGGGCATTGGCTTGCAAAAACAAAACAAAACAAAACAAAACCAAAAAAACATTGAAAAGGTAAGAGGAGGCTATGCTCTGAAGGACTTTAAAAGCCAAACAGAACATGTGTGCAAAGTATGCTAAAATAGTTCATCATTTGTTGCCTCCTAGGGTCTGTGTGCAAAAAGAAAAAAAATTGGATGACACATCCACAACAAAAGGGATGTCTCCTTATCCAAAGGGTTATCATATCTTGATTATTTCCAAGAGTTATAAATTAGTTTTGTTTCATATGATGCTGCAAAGAACATAAAGAAAATAACCTAAAAAAATCTTGAAAAATCAATCAGTGAACTCATCATAGAATTCCATGACATCCCCTTGGCATTCCTGACTCCATGACATACTGTCCTTGAAAATATCATGGCCTTAGATAATGTGCTAACCTCTAAATGGTAATATGTGTCTTACTCTGCTCAGAATGTTTCATCTTCAATTTTGTACAATGAAGAAATTGAGAAACATACTCATTCTCTGCAGAAAGACCTTGAGGAATTTGAGAAGTCCAAATTCTGACCTATTACTTGCATTCCTCCCTTTAGGACTACGCCCTGGGTCCTAAATCTCAGTAGTTGGGTAAATTCCTTTGTCAGATTTTAGTAATGCCTTTCCTTTGCAGGTTTTTATGTTTTTATATTGGGCTATATTCTGTCCTATGCTTGACTAAGATGCCTTAAAATTACACTATTGCTTCAAATAATAAAAAATTAAAAGACAAAAACACACATATGTATATATTTGCACATATACATATATACATACAAGCAACAGAGATGAGTCAATTGCAAAAGTGAAAAGGAAAAGAAAAAATCCTTAAAAAGGGAATGTCAGAGTTAAAACATGTCATGCCATTTTTTTCATTTGATAAAAACTTCTGGCCTAGATGGCAGAGAGAAGACAGGCACTGTGCTGATGTCCCCTGGTTTCCCCTAAAAAATAACATGAAAGAAACCTCTTAGCAGAAATTCAATCGACAAAACCCAGAAAGAGAAGCTGGGAGAACAACACCTACCAAAAGGTCTGTCTCAAGAGCCTATGGGTGAACCAGGAGCAGAGAGCAGAGAGCAAGTGGGAGGCAGGTTGAAGTCAGAGGATCAGCCTTAGCCATGGAGGCTTTGGTGAGTGGCAGTCTGAAGACCAACTTTAGCTGTGGAATCTTTGGGTGGGGGAATGGAACTCTGGTGAGTCCCAGATGAGTTGGAGGGCGAGTTCCAGAACAGAGTTGCAGAAAATGGCTGGACATCAACCCACTGGGCTCGGGGGCCCTGAGCTCTATACTTTTAGTGGAGCACTCTTCCCAGAACAAACACAGTAACAGCCCCTCCACCCCTTCCACCCCTCTGGCTCAGGTGTGGGCAGCAGAGCTCCCATAGCTGAACAGATTAACTGCCTCCCCCAGGGCCTAGCCCATATTGTTCAAGGACAATTCAGACCATGCTGCTGTCCCCCGTTCCATCCAAGCCTAGGGAGAGGGCCTCAAACACTCCAGAGAAAGCAACCAGCACCCCCTACTACTTGGCCTACTAAGTCAAATGAACAAAGCCTCTAGGGTTTTCAAAAACAAACCTCTGAGAACCAGTGTCCTACCCAACACGAGATCCTAGGAAAATGAAGAAAGGCCAGTGGGCACTGAGAATTACCTTGAAAGCACAAATCCTAACCCAGAAAGATTTAGAACTTCCAAGGAGAATATGAATTGTCCTCCAGCACAGAAAGACTTCCTTGAAGAAATCAGGAAGGAGGTTAAAAATCAATTGGAAACATTGGGAAAAGAAACTCAAGAGAAAATTAACATCTTGCAACAAGAAAACAAATCCTTGGAAAAATACAATTGGACAATACAAAATGAGAATAATTCTCTCAGAACCTCAATTGGGCAAATGCAAAAAGAAAATCTCTTAAAACTATACTTAGGGGCAGCTAGGTGGTGTAGTGGATAAAGCACCAGCCTTGGAGTCAGGAGTACCTGGGTTCAAATCCAATCTCAGACACTTAATAATTACCTAGCTGTGTGGCCTTGGGCAAGCCACTTAACCCCATTTGCCTTGCAAAAACCTAAAAAAAAAACTACACTTAGGCAAATGGAAAATTCCTTCAAAAATAGAATTGACCAATTGGAAAAGGACTTGCAAAAGGTAAATGAAGAAAATTCTTCTCTAAAAAAAAAATCAAATCTGTGCAAACTATTGACTTCATGAGACAATTAGATTCGGCTAAACAAAGCCAAAAGATTTAAAAAATAGAAGAAAATGTAAAATACCTAATCAGAAAAACCACTGACCTCAAGAATAGATCAAGAAAAGACAACCTAAGAATTATTGGTCTTCCTGAAAACATCGAAGAGAAAAAAAAGCCTGGATTTAATATTACAGGACTTAGTGATGGAAAACTTCCCTGATATCATGGGACCAGAGGTAAAAATAGTTATTGAAAGAATACACTGATCCTCTCTGGAAAGGGATCCTGAAATGAAAGCACCAAGGAATATTGTAGCCAAATTCCAAAACTATCAAATAAAAGAGAAAATCCTGTAAGCAGCCAGAAAGAAACAATTTAAATACCAAAGAACCACAATAAGAATTATGCAGGACCCATGCATCAACATTAAGGTATCAAAGGGCCTGGAATGAGATATTCGGAAGAGCAAGGGAGCTTGAAATGCAGCCAAAAATCCATTATTTGGCAAAACTGAGCCTTCTCTTCCAGGGGGAAAAAAAATGAACATTTAATGAAATGGGAGACTTCCAACATTTCCTGATGGAAAGACAAAAGCTAATAGAAAATCTGGAATCAAACAGGAGACTCAAGAGACACATGAAAACATTAAAAAAGGCGGTAAAGAAAAAATTACTATTCAATAAGATGGAACTGGCTATATCCGCACCTGGGAGAAAGATTCTCATAACTCTTGAGAACTGAAATTCTATTAGAGAGAATATACATAACCACAAGTTATGGACACTCATGACTTATCCATGAAACTGCTATCCAATAAGATGAAATTAGCTATATCTGTACCTGGGAGAAAGACTCTAATAATTCTCAAGAACTGTAATTCTATTAGAGAGAATGTACTTAGTCAGAAGTAATGGACACTCATGACTTTTCTATGACTTAGAATGGTTTAAAAACAATACCTTCATAAAAGGGGGGGGACAGAAAGGAGATAGGAGGATGGAGGAGATTGAATGGGGGTAAATCTCATTATAAGAGGCACAAAGGATTGATTGCAATGGAGGGGAAAAAGGGAGGAAGTGAGAATTGCCTGAATCTTACTCTCATTAGATTTGGCTTAAAGTCAACATACATACACTCAGTTAAGTTAAGAAACTTATCTTAGCTTTCAAGTATTAAAGGGGGAAAGAGGGAACTAAAAGAAGGAAGGGAAGGAAGAAGAGGCAGGGGAAAGAAAGGGGAGGAGGGTTGATATAGGAGGGTAAACACTCTGAAGTTTGTGGTATTCAGAAACAAAATACTGGGGAATATGGATAAAGTGAAAAAAGGGGAAAAATACAAACAGTGGGAAGACAGCATGGAGGGCAATAAAGAGTAATTATAACTTTGACTGTGAATGGGATGAACTCTCCCTTAAAAATGTAAGCAAATAGCAGAGTGGATTAAAAACCAAAATCTTACAATATATTTACTGCTTACAAGAAACTCATTTGAAGCAGAGATATACATATAGAGTAAAGGTAAAAGGTTGGAGAAAAATATATTTTCCTTCAGCTAAAGTGAACAAAGCAGTGCTATTAATCCTTATCTCAGAAAAAGCAGCTGCAAAAATAGATATTATTAAAAGAGATAAGGAAGGAAACTATATCCTCCTAAAAGATACCATAGACAATAGAGTAATGTCAGTAGTAAATATGCATGCACCCAATGGTGTAGCATCCAAATTCTTAGAGGAGAAGTTGAAGGAGTTAGAGGAAGATATACACAGCAAAATTCTACTAGTGGGAGACCTTAACTTCCTGCTCTCAAATTTAGATAAATCTAACCATAAAATAAACAAGAAAGTTAAGGAGGTAAATATATTGTTAGAAAAACCTAGATATGATAAACTTATGGAGGAAATTGGATGTGGATAGAAAAGAATATACTTTTTTTTCCCTGCAATACATGGCACTTACACAAAAACTGACCACGTACAAGGGCATAAAAACCCAACAATCAATTACAGAAAGCCAGAAATAATGAGTACATCTTTCTAAGGTTATAATGAAATAAAAATCACATGCAATATTGGTCCAGGGAGATATAGACCCAAAACTAATTGGAAGGTAAATAACCTGTTTTTTAGAAAGATTTAATTTATTTTGAGTTTTTTAATCCCCACCACTCTTGATTCCCTCCCCCACCCCCCACAGAAGGCATTATGTTAGTCTTTACATTGCTTCCATAGTATATATTGGTCTCAGTTGCATGTGATGAGAGAGGAATCATATCCTTAAGAAAGGAAAATAAAGTATGAGATAGCAAAATTACATAATAAAATAATGGGTTTTTTTTCTAATTTGAAGGTAATAGTCTTTGGTCTTTGTTCAAAGTCCACAATTCTTTCTCTGGATACAGATGGTATTCTCCATTGCAGATAGCCCAAAATTATCCCTGGTTGTTGCACTGATGGAATAAGTAAGTCCATCAAGGTTGATCATTATCCCCCATGTTGCTGTTAGGGTGTACAATGTTTTTCTGGTTCTGCTCACCTTGCTTAGCATCAAAATAACCTCATTTTAAAGAATGAATGGATCAAACAACAAATTATAGAAAGAATTAATTATTTCATCCTAGATAATGACAGTAATGATACAACATACTAAAACCTATGGGATACAACCAAGGCAGCTATCAATGGATACATTATGTCTTTAAATGTATACATGAATAAATTAGAGAAAGAGGAATCAATAAACTAAATATGCAACTAAAACAAATTAGAGAAAGAAAAAATTAAAACCCCCCAATTAAATACCAAATGAGCAATTCTAAAAATTTGAGAAATTAATAAAATCAAAAGCAAGAAAACTATTGAACTAATAAAACCAAGAGTTATTTTTATGAAAAAAACAATAAAATTGATAAATCTCTGGACAGTTTGATTTAAAAAAAGAAGAAAATCAAATTGCTAGTATCATAAATGAAAAAAGTGAATTCACTACCAATGAGGAGGAAATTAAAGTAATAATTCAGAATTATTTTGCCCAACTCTATACCAATAAATATGATAATCTAAGTGAAATGGATGAATATTTACAAAAATGTAAGCTGCCTGGGTTAAATGAAGATGAAATTAAATACTTGAATAACCCTATCTAAGAAAAAGAAATTCAACAAGCCATTATTGAACTCCCTAAGAAAAAATCTTCAAGGCCAGATGGATTTACAAGTGAATTCTATCAAACATACATATAAACTCTTTGGAAAAATAGGTGAAGATGGAACTCTGCTTAACTCTTTCTATGACACCAATATGGTACTGATATCTAAACCAGGAAGAGTTAAAACAGAGAAAGAAATTTATAGACCTATCTCCCTGATGAATACAGATGCAAAAATCTTAAATAAAATCTTAGCAAAACAATTACAACAAGTTATCACTAGGATACACTATAACCAAGTAGGATTTATTCCAGGCTTCAATATTAGGAAAACTGTTAGTATAATTAATTATATCAATAACAAACCTACCAGAAATCATATGATTATATCAATAAATGCTGAAAAAGCTTTTGACAAAATACAGCACCCATTCCTACTGAAAACACTAGAGAGTGTAGAAATGAATGGATTGTTCCTTAGAATAATAAGCAGTATCTATCTAAAACCATCAACAAGCATTACATGCAATGGGGATAGACTAGAGGCATTCCCAATAAGATCAGGGGTGAAACAAGAATGCCCATTATCCCCACTACTATTCAACATTGTATTAGAAATGTTAGCTTCAGTAATAAGGGAAGGAAAAGAAATTAAAGGAATTAAAATTGGGAAGGAAGAGACAAAAATCTCACTCTTTGCAGATGACATGATGGTATACCTAATGAATCCCAAAAACTCATCTAAAAAATACTAGAAATGATTAGCAACTTTAGCAAAGTCACAGGATATAAAATAAACCCCCATAAGTCCTCAACATTTCTATATATGACTAGCCAGATGCAGCAGAAAGAGCCAGAAAGAGAAATCCCATTCAAAGTAATTTCAGACAATATAAAATACCTGGGAGTCTACCTGTCAAGGTAGACTCAGAAACCTTTTGAAAACAATTACAAAACACTTCTCACACAAATAAAATCAGATTTAAATAACTGGACAAATATCAACTGCTCATGGATAGGTCAAGCTTGTTTAGTGCCCTACCAACCAAAATTCCAAAAACTTACTTTAATGAGTTAGAAAAAAATTTAAGTAAATTCATATGGAGAAATAAAAAGTTGAGAATTTCCAGGAATTTAATGAAAACAGTGCAAAAGAAGGTGGCTTAGCCCTACCAGATCTAAAATTACATTTTAAAGCATCAGTTATCAAAACTGTCTGGTATTGGTTAAGAAATAGAGTGGTGGACCAGTGGAATAGACTAAGTGCAATAGAAGGAAATGATTATAGTAATCTGCTGTTTGATAAACCCAAAGAGTCCAGCTATTGGGATAAAAACTCTCTCATTGATAAATACTTGGGAAAATTGTAAGTTTATATGGAAGAAACTTGGATTAGATCAACACCTCATACCCAATATCAAGATAAGATCAAAATGTATACAGGATTTGGACATAAAAAACAATATTATAAGCAAATTAAAAGATCAAGGAATAGTTTACCTGTCAGATCTATGGAAAGGGAAGCAGTTTATGACCAAGGAAGAGATGGAGAATATCATTAAAAACAAACTAGATAATTTTGATTACATTAAATTAAAAAGCTTTTTCATAGACAAAACACTGTAATCAAGATCAAAAGTAATGTAATAAATTGGAAAACAAGTTTTACAACTAGTGTTTCTTACAAAGGACTCATTTCTAAAATATACAAAGAACTGAGATTTTTTTTTAAAAAGCCATTCCCCAATTGACAAATGGTCAAAGGATATGCAAAGGCAATTTTCTCTAAATCATTACTTATTAGAGAAATGCAAATTAAAGCATCTCTGAGGTACTACCTCACACCTCTCAGATTGGCCAATATGACCAGAAACGACAATGTTCAATGATGGAAGGGATGCAGGAAATCTGGGACAATAACACATTGTTGGTGGAGCTGTGAATTTATCTAATCTTTCTGGAGAGCAATTTGGGATTATGCCCAAAGGGCAACAAAAATATGCATACCCTTTGATCCAGCAATACCACTACTGGGTCTATACCCTGAAGAAAGTGTTGGGTAACAGTTGATATGGGCTTTGCTCCCCAGGATCTCCAGGAAAAAGGATAACATTGTCGATCTGGTCAAAGCCTTTGATACTGTCAATCCTGAAGGTTTATGAAGAATTATATCAAAGTATCATTGTCCAGAGAAATTCATTAATATTATTACATCAATTTCTTGACAGCATGCTTGCCCAGGTTCTGGGTGATGGACAATGCTCTTAAACCATCCCAGTCACCAATGGAATGAAACAAGACAATGCTTGCTCCCATGATGTTTGCAACTATGTTGGCAAATGCCTTCAATGAGCATGAGCATAGCACCAACCTAAGCATGCACTATGGAAATTCTTCAACTTAAAAAGGCTACAAGCCAGGACTAAAACGGAGGGAGTGCTGGTCCTTGATATTTTACTTGCAGATGATTATGCACTCAATGCCGCCACTCAAAATGAGATGGAGAAAGTGTGAATCAATTCTCTGCTGCTTGTGCCCATTTTAGTTTAACAACACTAAAAAAACACAGGTACTCTATAAACCAACACTATACCCTTAATATAAGTGTAAGTGTAAGAGCAAATGGAAAACTTTTGAAATCTGTGGATGCATCCTTATCTTGTTAGTATGCTTTGCAGGGATGTATGCATTGATGATGAAGTAGACACACATATTGCCTGAGCTGGCTTAGTGTCTGGGAGACTTTGAAGCAAAGTGGGGGAAGAGAAGAGGTATTAGACTTATTTTCAAACTAAAGACCTAACTGTAATTGTGCTGACCTCATTGTTGTATGTCTGTGAAACCTGCACAGTATATATCAGTACCATATCAGCAAACTGAATCACTTCTATTTGAATTTTTTTAGCAAGATTCTGAAGATTATCTGGCAGGATAATGTACCAGACATTGAAGTCCTTTAACTAAACTCCCAAGCATTTAAACCCTACTGCAGAGAGCTCAACTTTGATGATGGACTGGCCACATTGTTGAACACCAAAAGTACATTTGCTTAAAAGACATTTTTATGTATCAGTCATGCAAGGCGAGCACTCTCATATAGATCAAAAGAAACAATGCAAGGACACTTTCAAGATCTTTCTTCAAAACTTTGGAATTCATCATATGACATGGGGGATACTAGTAAAGAACTGCCCAACATGGCATGCCATCATGAGAGGTGTTGTGCTCTCTGAGCAAAGCAGAATTGAAATAGTACCAAAAAACAAAACAAAACATGGGATACATAGATTTAGAGATTCCATTCCAAATGTTTACCCGGACTATTTGTGCCTGAACTGTGGTTGAGCATTCTGAGGTGGTATTGTTCTGATCAGCCACAGTCAACTAAACTGTAATGACTCCAACATAGTAAATCTACATAGTACCACAACCTTCAATACCTCTTCCAATATCCTTAACTTCCAATATACTTCCAATAACTTAATGTTTTTCTGTATTATATTCATTTTTGTGTAGAGGGTATGGTAATTTGGATACTCAGGGTATATATAGGGTAGTAAGGAGGGTAAATTATAAGGCAAAGTCAATTCCACCCTGGACCTTTTCAGTCTTATCTCATGTGATATGCATGGAGTAGAACCACCATTATGAAAGTATAAAAGAGTTGAATCAGGAACTTTTTCAGTCCAAGTCTAAAAGTTAGCTGAACCCACAGTGAGAATGCCTGAAAGAAAAACAGCAAAGTTAAAAGACCTACAATCTAAGCCTGAGGGTTTCTTCTAGCTCCTTCGTTGACTGTGGTCTAACATCTTTGGAGCTAGGGCTCCAACACATAACTTTCTCCAAGCAGGAAGAGGAAGCATGGTCCCCTCAAAAAGACATAAGAATATTAGAGAACAGCAGAGACTCTGAAGAGGCCTGAGAACCCCAGCCGAGTGAATCAAGCAACCTTCCCAAAGTCATCATCATCAGAGGCATTGGCCAGGAGTAGATAGCCTTGTCAGATGACCTATTTGTCCTTGTCATGTCAGTTCCAGGCATGGATGTTGCCCTTGTTTCTTCTCTGCCCATGAATGTACCTCATCTATATTGCTTCCCACCCTATTCCTGTTCCTGTGTATTCCTTCTTTCCTATTGGTAATTTGGTTTGTGTGTGTGAAAATGTTCCCTAGTGTGTCTAGACAGACTCTTTGGTCACTTAGTTTGCTGAGCTGTTGAATTATATGTCCTTTGCTTTGAAGTTATATTTCCTATGATTGATTGGTAAAATAAACATATCAATAAAAGATCATGAATTCTGATGGTGAGTGAATGTTGACCCACATGCATGAAAAGCCTCCAACCTGGGAATTATGAGAAGTCACAGGTGTTAGAAAGCCCTACATGCTATATGTCTGAAAAGACTAGATTGTAAACTTCATGAGGGCAAGGGCCTTGGTTAGTCTGTAATGGAATGTGGTATAAACAGTAGACACTTAATGTATCTTTAGTGAATTGAAATTTAAAATGCCAGAATTATATATTATAGGAAGATCAGAAATGTTGACAAGGAAGTAAGTCCAGAAAGGCTTCAAAGAGATAATTTTCAGAGTTCCTTTGTGAGTAAACATTCTATGAGTCTATGACCCTGGGGGAAAAGTAAAGCCTCATAGCTTGAGGCACTAAAGTGGAGCTAGTTCAGAGACACAAGAAAGCAACCTCAGGGAGTAAAATCTGCTCTGATCTTAAGGGATTGATTAGATGAATGGGAATTAGGTTAATAGGAAACTAGGAAAGTAACTGGTTTTTAACATGGAACTCTTCCAACTGATACACCTCATTTCACTCAGGTGCAATCCATGAGGTGAGGCAAGAAGTTACAGCAGCTAGCAGAGGAGAACCTGAAAAGCCTTACATCTCATCGCAAACACTGGGGCAGCAACTGACTTGCCAGAGGCTGAGTCCATCTCTATTCTTAAGACTAAAACAGTTTTTCCATTTTTTTTGTTGAAAAAATTAATTTTTTCCCTTTCAAGAAACCAAAACCTCTCCTTTGTTGTTTACAATTTATTTTGTACACTTTTTAAAATAGGAGATTCCAAAGCAAGGAGTAAGTCATATTTCTTTTTTTTATTTAGTTTTTACAAGGCAATGGGGTTAAGTAGCATGCACAAGGCCACACAGCTAGGTAATTATTAAGTGTCTGAGGCCAGATTTGAACTCAGGTACTCCTGACTCCAGGGCCAGCGCTTTATCCACTGAGCCACCTAGCCACCCTACCACCTAGCTGCCCCATATTTCTTTAATTAACATGAAACTTCTTAATTTTTTTGTAGTTTCCCAAGTTAATTTGCCCAGGGAATCTCTAAGCAAAAAAATAAAAAAATAAAAAAAGATTTATCTCACCACAGGTGAAACCCAGGCATAATGAGGGCAATCAAATTTGTTCTCTGCATTGCTTATTTAAGATAAAAATATGTGGTCAATTTAATTGAATTATAATTTAATTTTTAAAATTCCATCAATAGAGCAAAATATCTTTATATTGCCATTGTATATGGTAGAGAAGAATGATGGTATTACTATATCAATGCATTAGAAAGATAAGGTTGTGCCAGCATGTTGTGCCAGCATGAGGGCTGGTGATGATGGTGATTTGGAACAGTGGGAGAAAGGAAAAGGAGAGATTTGAGCATTGTTTTAGAGGAAGATGGACAGGATTTGTTTCCCAACAAAGCTGGGAGAGAACACAAGAGCACCATATCCTGCTTTTGTCTACTATTCCCCTTTATCTGCATCTTAAGCCAATAATTTCATGAATCCAGAAAATTCAACCTCATGTTTTTTGTTGAACACGGGTTTTTTTGTTTGTTTTTCTTTTTCTTTTTGTTTCTGGTAGGACCTTGCTGGTCTATTTCTCTATCCAAGCCTGCATGCCAACCCCAACTCCCCAGATTTCAACAGTATGCAGACAACTTACCATCTCTAGATGACAATTTGAGATACAAGGATTATTTTTTTAGGTTTTTTTTTTACAAGGCAAATGGGGTTAAGCAGCTTGCCAAAGGCCACACAGCTAGGTAATTATTAAGTGTCTGAGACTGGATTTGAACTCAGGTACTCCTGACTCCAGGGTCGGTGCTTTATCCACTGTGCCACCTAGCCACCCCGTACAAGGATATTTTAAAAGAGAACTTGACCCTTAAAAAGGTAAACCCCAAGAACCAAAGAAACATTCAAATTGTAAAGAACCAAAGAAATCTTTAAATCTTAGAAATCATCTTGCCCAACTCCTCTGTTTTATAAATGAGGAAATTCAGACCCACTAAGGTTTCCAAAGTACTTTATATGTCTTGATCTCAACAGTTGGAATCCATTTAGCAAAGTCCATCCTACCAACATTATTATTCTAATTTTGTCAATCAGAAAATGAGCCTCGGAGAAGTTGGATGACTGTACCAATTCAGATAAAAAACAATCACACAGGTTGCATCACTTTACTGCTCAAATGAGAAGGCCAGGGCTTGAATCTAGGTCTTCTGGTTTCAATTCAAGGACCCATCTGGGATTCAGCTCTTGGCATGTTTCTTGCTCTATAACTCCCACTTCCATCAAGAAAGGAAATAACCTTTTATAATCCATTTTTGGAAAACTGTAGTTGTTAGGGAAGTCTATAATGAACTGAAGTAAGCTCTCCTATGACTTGAGCCCATGGTCTTCTTCTATTCTCTATAAAATGAACTTGATTTTTTACTGTTGAGGACCCAATACTCTGGAAGCTACTGGATATAGAATATCATATCTCCAATATCACTCATTTCTTGCACAGATCCTCTTTTTGCCCTTTCATTCACCCTTTACTTTTACCTCTCCATTTCTTTTACTTTAAACCTTTTCCCATGTACCACTTTGCTTCAAGACTCCAGGAATATTGGGATCCATAACCAAATTTCTTGGTCCTCACCTGTCCCATCTCCACCATGACCTCTCCCTCTTTCTTCACCTTCTCTTAAACAAGGTGATTGTGTTGTTGCCCAATAGGTTATCCATAATCACAGGATACAACATATGAGTATTGCTCTCAGCTCAACAAGACTGAGGAAAAGGATTAAGCAACAGAAGTTCTGCTTCTCAAAAATCCTTTGTGGGGGGACATGGGATGGAGGTCTGTGTCCCTAAGAAGGGACATAGAGTAAAGATTGCATACATCAGTTATGGTTTTATACCAAGAGCTATCCAAATTTCCTTTCCTTTTTATTTGTAAGCATTTCTCTTGGTGGCTTGCAGAATTTGTCATTTGTCATTGTAATTATAAAATTTAAGTACTATGTATGTATCTTAGAGTTTGAAGCATAGGGCTATTATTGCTGTTATCTAGTGATCATCTATAAATTCTTTAAGTTGCTGCTATGTTTTTGCTATTCAAAACTTTTGGGTATATTACTAGTTGCAATTTGGGTTTTTTTTGACATGTTTTTCAGGGTGGATTGTGATCCTTAAATTGTCTCTTCAAATCTTGTAATCAAGATCCATGTGTTTTACTTACATACGATTCATGCATCATATATATAGATCTCATTATGTTATTGATTTTTGCTTCTCTTTTTCCAGATTGTCTCTCTCTCCAGTACAGTTGAATTCCTACTCTTTCCCTTCTTTGGAGAGTCCTGTAAACTCAGGACTCCAAATGTAGGTTTCAGAATTAATTGTATGGACATAGTTGAAGCTAAAGTACAGAACATAATTTTCAATGGAGAAATGAAGTTGGTCAAAGGCAGACCTTTGTATGATATCTTCCTTCAGAAGTCTGTAAAGGATACAGAAGGAGTGGTTAAAAGGGGGGAAAAATTAAGAGAATGTGACAGCTCTGAAACCAGGGCATGGAGAAGCAACATGGAATAATGGAAAAGAGATAGAACTTTGCAAATTCTCTCTCTCTCTCTCTCTCTCTCTCTCTCTCTCTCTCTCTCTCTCTCTCTCTCTCTCTCTCCACCCCCTCTCTCCACATACACATCCCCTTTGTTCTTTGTGTTTTTGGTTTTTGCAAGGCAATGGAATCAAGTGATTTGCCCCAAATCATACAGCTTGTAAGTATCAAGTATCTAGCCTAGCTCCAGGGACACTCTACCACTAAGCTCCCCCACACATACCCCTTTATTGACCTTAAAGTGCTTTAAATAAATATAGTTATGTATATATAATAAATACATATCTTTGCAAACTTAAAGTATATACTCTCTCCATATACACACATCTATAATATTTGTATGTATATGTATATACAATGTTTATGTATATACTAACATTATTATTAATGGGATGATATAACATATACATTGATAATTAAATGCAAAATACAGGGAATTTGTATGGCACTTTGAAAAGATTGCTCTTTCTGGAGTCTAGAGGTCCCAAGTTCAAATCCTTTCCTCTATTCTCTAATTTTCCACAGCTCCAAAATTGAGAAGTGAGATTCTATGGTCCCTTCAAGCTTGAAATCAAGTCTAAGTTTTTAAGGGATTTACACAGAGTAATTCCTTTTTTGTTTGTTTGTTTGCAAGGGAATGTGGTTAAGTGACTTGCTCAAGGTCACAAAGCTAGTAGATCTTAAGTGTCTGAGATTGGATTTGAACTCAGGTCCTGCTGACTCCAGGATCAATGCTCTATTCACTGTACCACCAGCTGCTGTTATATAGTGTTATTCCAAGAGGCCTGGAACCCTAATGTGGTCTCCTGTAAGATGGAGAACCTGAGCTGCATTCTGAAGAGTATAGAGGGAGCCTAAGAGGCAAAGATGAGTATCTAATCACAGAGCACTACCTCAGCAAAGGCAGGAGATAGAATGTCACATGTGAGGAAAGGCCAGCAGGCCAATTTGACCAGTCCAGAAAGTGTATGAAAGGAAAGATTATGAAATAATTCTAGGAAGGAAAGTGAGCTACACTGTGGAGTGTAAAGGCGAAGATTTTATATTTTATCCTAGGGTCCAATAGGAAGCTTTGAGGTAGAAAAAAGAAAGCTTATAGGGACAAGTGATTTGTATAAGGTTACATTCTGGGTAGTATATTGAGTTTGGTATTCTGTAGCAAGCATTCAACCAGGAGAACTAAGTTTTAGCTACTATGTTAATCTCCAGTCCACACTAGACCATTTCACCAGAGACATATTTAATTAGAGTGAGAGCATAAAATATATCACACCCACTTTCTGGGCAGCTCCCCAAACTCCTTGGGCTTGTGGCCATGACAGATTATGTCTCTGTATGGCCCTGGTTGGCTGATGGTTACACCAATGGTCACTGAAGAGAAAGTAGAGCTTGTCTAGATGCTAGAGAGATAAGATGAAGGAATAAGATAAGGAATTAGACTAGCAGACTGCCAGCTTTAGTCAGGTTCTACACATAGGCTTCCATGAGTTTTTGTAAATAGAAATACTCTGAATCATTCTCTATATACAATGAATTATTCCCTTTTTAGGAGAAACAGGTGAAGCTTGTCTATCATACTTCATTATCAACTCTTAAGCTGAAATCAGAGTGGACAAAATGCTCTTCCATAGTATTTCCCTGAAGTGAGACTATTGTCAACAGAATTTGATCTGAATGGACGACTAGTACATCCCAATATGACCATTGTTAGGTTCTTATGTTCTCCTTAAGTACAAAGAAGTCACAGGTTTAAAATGCAGGAGAACTACCTTTATAATCACAGCACCACTTCTGTCCTGCCTCATTAATGAGCTCATCTGCCCTCCCAAACATTTTTTCTTAATCTTTGCCTCTCATTTCAGATCCAGCAATGGATGATCCACTCTTCAAGGGACAAAGGTCTCTCTCTAACAAATCTGATAGATCTTGGGTTCATTTCCAATGATATGAATGAGATGATGAAATGAAGAGGGCTCCATTACCTTCGCATTTCATTTTGGTTTGCCATGAAACAGTTTATTCCTACAGGATATCACATAATTGCAGCCTTCAAAGATGCTCTAGTATAACACTCATGATAATGAGGGAAGGTCATGGGAATAGAACATGAAAACTAGCTGTGCTGGTTTAGGGATACAGGAATGTGTCTGGGTCCCCAATCAAGTGGGTCTGAGGGTCACTTGAGCATATGGTTCAAAGGGAAGCATGAGAGGATTACCCTTCAAGGTCAGGGTCACATAGGTAGAAAGTTTCTGAACCCCAGTTTGAATTTAGGTCTTCCTAATGTCAGTTCTAGCATTCCCATCCATAGCATGACCTAGATGCCTCAAAATACAAAGAATATATAAAGGATAACTCTTAAGGTGACTATTTGAAGGAATGAAGATCATCTGGTATGCTTTTAAAAAATTCTCCATTGCAGTTTGGTCTTATATAGAAATAAACAGTCAATTCTGGGCAAAAGTTGCCAAGGAGGAAAAGTTTGACTTTTCTTTTTGCTTCCTTCTTCTACTTTTTGTTCTGGTGACTCCTCCACCATAGAACACATTTCCTTAGACTTATGCTATACATCCGCCCATCCCTAGAGTAAGTGTTTGATACAGATCCCCCTCTGAGAATTAGTTTTGAAGAGATTGGAGATCTTTAGCCTTGATTAAAGATTTATTGAGGACATGAAAATGTATGAAAGTTCTATTGCACATATTCTCATAATGCATCCCAGCTATTCATGTCACAGTGGGCCCTATCCAGTGAGACCTGAGAGTCTGAGATATAAAGTGACCTAGGAGTTATAGTGTTGGCCTGGAGTCAAGTAGACTGACTCTACACTAAATTTGAGCTCAGATACTTACTAGTTGTGTGACCTTGGGGTCACAGAAAGGGATAACTGAAGAAAGTGGTATGAGTAGACTGAGGAGCTAACTCCCTCTTTCCCCCAAAAATGGTATCTCTTTTTTTAAATTTCAGTTTCAGCTATGAAGGACATTAAAGAAGGGGAAAATCAAACAGTTGTCACTGAATTCATTTCCTGGGGTTTTCCAACCATCCAGAACTGCAGGGATTGTTCTACCTGATATTTTTAATTATATACCTGGTAACTCTTCTGGGTAACCTTCTCATATTAACCACAATCAGAATCAATCCTGTTCTTCATACTCCTATGCATTATTTCTTCAGCAACTTGTTCCTCTTGGACATCTGCTATACCTCCACCACTGGCCCCAATATGCTGATGAACTTTTTCAGAGAGAAGAATCTCTTCTTCCTTGTTACTTTTGTTGACTCTGAGTGTTTCCTATTGGCTACTATGGCTTATGACAGACTTATAGCTATTTGCCATCCATTACTTTACCTAATTTTCATGAGCAAAAGAGTCTGTGCCTACTTAGCAGCTGAACCTGGGTGTGTGGGTTAGTGAATTCTCTGACACATACAGGGCTAACAGCAGCTCTCACTTTATGTACACGGTCCCAACCAGATCAGTCATTTTCTCTGTGATATCTCCCTACTCCTGAAGCTTTCTTGCTCAGACACTTCAATCATTGAGGTTGCCCTCTATTTTTCGAGTATCATCATTGGTTTGAGTCTCTGTCTCTTCACTGCTGTGTCCTATATGCTAATTTTCTCTTCCATCTTAAAAATCCAGTTTACTCAAGGGTGGCAAAAAGCCTTTGCCTCTCACCTCATTGTTGATGGTCATCTACTATGGAACTGCCAATATCAACTATAATCAACCCAGCTCAGGGCACTCCCTAGATAGAGACATCTTTGTCTCTGTTCTGTTTTGTATTGTTACCCATATGTTAAATCCTTTTACAACCTGAGAAAGAAGGCAGTCAAAGTTGCCTTGAGGAACTATGGAAAAGATATATTTTACTTAACCTGGGATCCATGAACTTGGTTTTAAAAATACTTATTAAAATTATTAATTTATTTGAAAATATTTATTAATATTATCAATATAATTAATTTCCTTTGTAATCTGTTTTATTTTGTACATTTAAAAAATATCTTTCTTCCTTACCACCATCCATCCTATTGTCTCCACCCTCTCATTTTTACCTTTAATCTTTACCTTTACCTTTCTACCAGTTGCTTCCTTCTCTCAACTTGCAAAAAGCTCACTGTAACCCAATAGTTACATCTCATATCTCTTCTCATTTGTGGCAATACTGCCTGAGAAGGCCACCTGAAATCAGTGCCTCCATTTCTTTTCCTTTCACTCTTTTTGAATTCTCTGGAATTTGACTTTTAATCTCATCATTCAACTGAAATTTCTCTCTCCAAAGTTATCCAGGATACCCAGTGGCTCAAGCTAATGACTCAGTCTTCATCTGTAGTCTTGGCCTCAGTTGACACCCCACACCTTTTCTTAAAACTTTCTTCTTTCTAGGTTTTCCTGACACTGTCCTCTCCTAGTACTCCTCCTCTCTATATGATCCTTCCTTCTCAATCTCCTTTGTTAGATCATTATTCAGGTCATCTCCACTATCCTTGAGTGTCCCACAGGATTCTGTATATACTATTTCACTTGATGATTTCATCAGTTTCCATGGATTCAATTATCATTTCTACTAATAATGCTCAAATCTATTTATCTAGTACCAAACCTCTTTGCCGACCTCCAGGTTCTTATCTCCTTGTATCTATTGGACATCTTGAAGTGGATGCTAAATTTATAGATATCTAAACTCAACATGTCTAAAACTGAACTCAGATTTTCCCTAAATCTTTCCTTTTCTCTAAATCTTCCTAATCACCTAGGATCACTATCTAGGTGTTATTCATGACTCCTCACTCTCACTCTCCACATCTATTCCACTGCCATGTTTGAAGACATTCCCATTTTCAATGCTTCCCATGTTCCTTCTCTCATCTCACACTGCCACCATACTGATACCAGATCCATGCCAGCTTATATCTGGACTAATACATAATCTATTCTCTCTACTCCAGTTCAACCTTCCCTCTGATGTTAAAGTGATCTTCCTAAAGCACAAGTCTCACTGTCTCATTCCCTACTCCATAATCTCCAGCGACTCTTTATCATTTCAAGGACCTGCTTTGAACGCTCTAATATTTTTTCTTTTTTTGCAAGACAATGTGGTTAAGTGACTTACCCAAGGTCACGCAGCCAAGTAATTATTAAGTGTCTGAGACTGGATTTGAACTCAGGTCCTCCCGATTCCAGGACTGGTGCTCCATTCACTCTGCCACCTAGCTGCCCCTCTAATTTCTTCAAAGTAAATGCTTAGGTCCTTGTAGAACACTCAGTTAAGACCATCGAGGAGGCATCAAGAGCAGGGACTGGATCCTAAGAGCCAACTATGAGCTTTTTAATTACAGCAACTTTAATATGTCCTATTGGAGTCACAATTACTGTGGTTGCTGGCACCAGAACTGCCCTCCAATGGATTCTTGTTAAAGGATTTAAAGTGTACTCAGTCCAATTATAGAACCTTGACCAAGTCCTGTATTGTTATTCTTCATCCCTAAAAAATTAGTCATCAAAGTAGGCCCAAGTTTCCTGGATACCCCAACTAGGAATAATGGAATAGATACTCCATTCTATTTTGCTGGTTTTTGAAACTGGAGTCATGATTAAGCATGAGAGCCAGTGGCACTCCTATTGTGCCACCAGATATGAAATTATTAGACAGATACAAGATGGAGTAGAACAAAAGCATTAGACAAGAATGTTTTCATTAATCAAGAATGAAAGTTGGAAATTTTGAAGACAAGCAGATATCATAATTGTTCTAACAATAAGTGATGTCAACTAGCCATCTGGTGTCATTAACCCCATGACCTACTTGGCAGCTTCCAGGAAACCAAAGATTTTGGGTTCTGTAGTAGTAATGCTGCAGAGCTGAATAGATCATCAAGTGACAGATTATTTTACCCTAGAGTCGAAGAGTGTCACCTTAAAAGGTGACATACTGATGATTAGACCATTGAGAAACAAGTTAGCTATGCTGTATTGTTGCCAATTTGTCACCAAAAAACTACCATACTGAAGCTCTGCCCAAAGTTACTGAAATGTTGTAGTACTTCATTCATATGGGAGAGATTCCCATAGTATTCAGGTCATCACCAAAAGTCCTGTTTCCAATTAAATTAGGCAGCCGGGGGGGGGGGGGGGGGGGGGGGGGTGTAAAAATAGTTCTGGAAGAGGCAGTGCAAAGGATGTCATTCTCCTCATTATAATCAACATAACATGCAAGTCATTCCATCATTCATTTGACATCATGGTCTTTGATTATAATGGACCACAATCATTTTGATGATCACAAATAAAAGTCTATTATTTAACAACTCATCATAATCTGTTTCTCCTTGTCTTTAATTTTCTTACTTTTTATAAGTCATTATTTATTCTGTGATGCAGTGACACTAGTTTTCTTATTGTTCCTTGAGAAAGACACTCTATCTCCTAATTTCTGACATTTTCATTGGTCATAGATCCCCTAGGTCTGGAATGCTTTCCCACTTCATTTACACTTCCTAGTTTCTATAAGTCACCTAAAATAATTTCTTGTTATAATTTATTGCTTCTTTTTTTTAAGTCATAATTTTCAGGTACTTCAACTAGTCTAATGTTATTTCTCCTCAACCTCCTCTTCAGTTGTTTTTCTGAAGATATGTTTCACTTTCTCTTCTATTTTTTCATTCTTTTGATTTCTTGGTGTTTTAGAATGTCTTTAGATTCCCCTTACCCAATTCTAGTTTTCAAGGAATTATTTTCTTCCTTAACTTTTTGGTTCTTTATTTTTTTTTCCTTCTCTGCAAGGCAATGGGGTTAAGTGACTTTTCCAAGTCATATAGCTAAAACGCATTAAGTTTCTGAGGTCAAATTTGATCCTCCTGTCTCTAAGGCTGGTATTCTATGTACTGTGCCACCTAGCTGCCCCTGATTCTCAATTTCATATTAGTTGACTTTTCTTATTTATTAATTTTTTCAAATTTTGCCTTGATTTCTCTGATTTGATTTGTAAAGTCATTTTCTAGTTCTTTCAAGTACCCTTTGTGTGCTTGGGATCCTTTGCCCTTTCTCATTGGAAAAGGAGTAGCTTCTTGGCTCCATTATCTTCCCCTGAATATGAACCCAGATCTTCTTTATCCCTATAGTAACTATCTATGGTTGGGTTCTTTCTTCTTTGCTCAACTTAAAATTTTGCTGTATAAAATTGTTTTATTTTGTTTTTAGCAATTAGTAGTATGATCAAGTTCTAGTCCTGAGATATGGGGAATGATACCCCTAAGCCTCGGGTCTTTCTTATTTTCTGAAATGTCTTGCAGCTCCAACATTGGGCTCTCTTCTCCAATCCTAAACCATGACTAGGACACTAGCCTACACTATCACACAAATGATTTTCCTCCCTGTGGTCCCTCTGGTGTCTGTAAACCACAGCTGTCCTCTCACCAGGAACTGAAACCAGATTCTGCTCTCTTGCAAGTGCCCACAGTCAGCAGGGTCCTCCCTCCCCTATCTTACTACTGCTAGCTCTTTCTCCCTACAGACACAGTCCTGCATGTCCATAGCTGTGCTTGGTGTTCCTCAACAGTTGAAGGTCTTTCAGTCATCTCCTACTCAACCATCAGACCCCTATGCAATCAGTGAAGTGGAAATTTCTAAGGCTGAAGCTGCCTCTCAACTCATCTGTCTTCAGGACTTTTTTCTTGTTCATTCTGCAGAGTTGAACTAGAGAATATTTTACTCAGAACAAACTTCCATTTTATTCTGTGCTTTTCTGCTGCTCTGAGGTGTTGTTCTAGTTTTTTTTATTGTGGAGGAAATTTGGAGAGCCAAAAATTTTCTGACCTACTCTGCCATCTTCCCAGAATCCTCTACTGGGCTATCATGGTCTGATAATTTCCAAAAAGGAATGTAAGGTAGTTTTCCCCATAATGGTGCTGAAAAGACAGATAATTACCCATGAAAAACTTTGAAAAATCCATCAATGAACCCAATACAGAATTCTGTAACATCTCCTTAGCACTCCTGGTTCCATGACAAATTATCCTTGGAAACCACATGACCTTTGATACTCTGCTAGCCTCTAAGGGGATGACATATAATTCACTCTATTCTCAATGTTTCACCAGCATCTTCATACAGTGAAGAAATTATGGAACATGTTCATTCTATGTATATACCTGAAGATATTTGGGAATTCCAAATTCTAACCTATTGATCGGATTCTTTCCTTTAAGATACCTCCTGGTTTCCAAATTTCAGTAGCCAAGAAAATTTTTTTTATTATAGTTTAGAAAATCCTTTCCTTTGTAGGTTTGTGTATTATTAGATGGGACTGTGTCCTGTCATATACCAAACTTCTCAAAGAATATGAGATGAAAAATAAACACACACTAACAACAGAGATCAAATAATTGCAACTTATAGATGGAAAAGGAAAGAAAAAATCTCAAATAAGGAATGACAGAGTTAAAAGCTGTCCTGGTCTTGATTTCACAAATGAAGTTACAGGGAACACACAGGAGACACATCATAAAAATTGATAGGAAGCCTCTGAAGATCTACAAGGACTGTTCAGTCAACTAGCTCTCATCTAGCCAACATTACTACTCTATAGCTAGTAGTTTTCATTGTGCATATCTATAACTTTTTCTATTAAGAGAAAGGTCCTATATAGAAGAAAATTTAATCTGCTAGCTCTCTCTAAGGATGAAATAGACTCGTTCTCCTAATATACAATTCTTGATGTCTCTCAACTATTCTTCATCTTTTGTGCAGTTTGAAGAAATTCCTCTGACAAAGGGAAAAAAGCTTTCTTCTCCATTGTACTCTTTTCCTTCCATTTATTATTGACAAGATGGGATGGAGTCTCATCAATCTATTCTCGAATCTATTATCAGATACTTCTTAGCTGTCTCTCTGCAGAGAAGTTGCTGCAGTAAAGCATAAGACCAGGCAAGTTATTTAACATTTCTATTTCTATGCCTCAGTGTCCTCATCTGCAAAGTGGGGACAGTTTTAACACCTACCTCTCTGGCATATTGTGAGGATAAAATGAGGTAACATTTGTTTAAAAAAAAGAACACCTTTGCAAACCTTAAAAGTGCTATTTATCATTTCTATTGATAGGTCTGTTGTGAATGTCCTGGTTAATTCCTTGCCAATTAAAATTTACTCCTATTGACCTCCATGTATGGACTATCCTTTGTTCTCTCTCCTTTTGCCTATCTCAATGGGGCTAGGGCTACAAGAAATAACTTTCTCCAAACAGGAAGAGAGGGAGCTTAGTCTCCCCAATAGGGTATAAAAGTAACAGAGGGCAAGTAGAGGACCTGAAGAGGCCTCCTGAGAGCCTCAAATGAGTGAATAAAGTGGCCTTCCCAGAGTCATGATCAGAGAATATCAGGGGCAGGGCTCAGGAGCAGACAGCACAATCAGATGCCCCTTTTATCCTTGCCATGACTGTTCTATTAATGTTCCCTTTGTATCTTCTCTGACCATGAATGTGACTCATCTATATGCCCCCCCACACCATTCACACTCTTGTATATATACCTTCTTTCCTATTGGTAATCTGGTTACCTGTGGGAGAGTGTCTCCTGGTTTGTCTGGGCAGACTCTCTGGTCACTTATTTTGCTGAACTGTTGAAATATATGTTCTTTGCTTTGAACTAACATAACCTCTGATTGGCTCATGAAACAAACATATCAATAAAGGATCATGGCCTCTGATGTTGAGTGAATGTTGATCCACATTTTGTCTCCAAGCTAAGTATAGCAGTCATGGGAGTCCATAGATGAAGGAAAGCCCTGGGTGCAATATGTCTATGTACAGACTAGATTGTAAGCTCCATGAGGGCAAGGACCATTGTCAGTGCATAGTGTAGTGTGGTATAGACAAGAGACACGAAATAAATCTTTAGTGAGTTGTAGTTTAGAATTCTAGGCTTGTATAGTAAAACAAGATCAGAAATGTTGCCAAGGAAGTAAGTCCAGAAAGACTTCTAAGAGATCATTTTCATTTCTTTGCTCTTAAACATTCTATGAAGCTATGACCCTTGGGGAAAAGTTAAGCCTCAGTACTGAAGGCACTAAAGAGGATCTAGTCCAGAGACTCAAAAAATAACCTCGGGGAATAAAACCTGCTCTAATCTCAAGGGACTGACCGGGTTAATAGGAAAGAACCTGCTTTATAACTCTTCAAGCTGATGTCCCCCATCTCACACATGAGTAATCCCAGAGGTGAGGCAAGAAGTTAGAGCAGCCAGCAGAGGAGGACCTGAAAAGTCCAAGTCATCTCATTGTAGACATGGGGGCAATAGCTGACTCCAGAGGCTGATTCCAACTTCTGATCTCAGACTAAAGCAGTAGCTTTTCAGTGTTATACTATTAAAATTAATTTTCTTCCCATTCAAGAAACCACAACCTCTCTTTTGTGTTTTATACCTGGCTTCTTTCATCCCTTTTTATTAAAGGAGAAAATTCCAAAGCAAAGGGTAAGTCCTATTTGTTTAATTAACATGAATTTTCTCAATTTTTCTGAGCTTCCTAAAATAATTTAATTCTTTATCCTAAGAAATTCATGGACAAAAGGGTATTCTTACTCAAAGTGAAACCTAGGATTAATGAGGGTGATCAAATTTATTTTCTGCAGGGGCTTATGTAAAAAACTTCTGTTTAGGGGTGGCTAGGTGGTGCAGTGGATAGAGCACGGGCCATGGAGTCAGGAGTACCTGAATTCAAATGTGGCTTCAGACACTTAATAATTACCTAGCTGTGTGGCCTTGGGCAAGCCGCTTAACCCTATTTGCCTTGCAAAAACAAAACAAAACAAAACAAAACAAAAAATAACCCTTCTGTTTAATTTAGTTGAAAACAAAAATCAGTCAATTCAGGAAAATACTGTTGTATTGCCATGGTAGATGACAGGGCAGAATGATGGTATCACTAAGTCAATATTAGAAAGATCAAATTGTGCCAACATGAAGGTTGTTTTGGACAGAGCAGAGAATGTGGAGAGGAAGGTCCACTTTGGGACTGCTACAGTTGTGCAGGCAGTTGGAGATGAAGACCACTGGGAATAGTAGGGAGAAAGGAAAGCACAGATTTGAGAGATGTTTTAGAGGGGAATGTACTGTGTTCGTTTCCCCAAAAAAGCTGGAAAAAAATATAAGAATAAAAACATCCTGCTATTGACTGCTATTTCCATTTATCTATTCCTTGAACCAGTAATCCCTTGAAACCAGAAACTTCAACTTCATGTTTGTTGGTAAACATGCTTCATGTATGCTGACTAACATCAACTCCCCAGTCTTTAGCAGGAGGTCCCTTTTTTTCTGCAAACAATTTATTGTCTCTAGATGATAGTTTGAAATACAGGAATATTTTAGAAAACAGAACCTACCCCCTTAACAACAGAAACCCCAAACACCAAGATCCAAAGAAATCATCAAATTAGAAAGAACCTTAATCATCCTCTTCTCCTTATCTTTTTTATGAAGAGGAAATTAGACTCAAAGAGTTAAAGATGATTTGTACAAGGTCCAATGTTTAGCAAATTTATTTTTGTTTGTTTGCTTTCGAGTTTTAGAATTGGGAAGACCTGAACATATCTACACAGAAAGAGGAAGGAAAGATTGATGGTGCAGGGGAAAGCTGTTGCTAGAATAAGGTCTTAAAGAAGTGGGAGTTAATGAATTCAAAGGCACAGGGAGAAGAATTAAAATTTGGTAGAAGAAGGGATATCTCTTATTCTGAGAGAAGAGGGAAGCAGAAGAAAATGAATGGCATTCTGAGAAGTGTTAAGGAAAGGGACAGCAATGTTGACTGAAGAGTGAGTTGATATCTGTTGTCCTCACTCTGCTTTGTGAAGGAGGTAAAATTACAGAATTGACAGTTAGAAAAGACCTTGGTGGTCATCTTGTATACAAAAGAAGTCCCAACATTACATATCCAGCAACTGATAAAATCACAATTTATGAGAATAAGGGTCAGATGAGAAGAAGCTGGAGCTGATATTTAGTTGGTTCTTATCCTTCATTATCAAATAAGACCAAAATAACATCACTATATTAGAGACAAATTATAGAGTGTCTGACTGGGACTGATCAGACAAATTTGAGCTTGGAATGCTCTACCACAGGTAGGGCACAAGTAGTCCATGTGAGCATCTAATCTTACATATCTCATGTTTTCTTTGAACTTTTTCAATTCTGCCTTGCTTATTAAGACAGCACTCTATATGATGAGGGCATGGCATGCTGGGCCATCTTGTGCCAGTGTCTCCCATGCTGTATAATCAGTTCTAAAGTTAAGGGAGATGGGGTGGCTAGGTGGTGTAGTGGATAAAGTGGATAAAGCACTGGCCTTGGAGTCAGGAGTACCTGGGTTCAAATTCGGTCTCAGACACTTAATAATTACCTAGCTGTGTGGCCTTGGGCAAGCCACTTAACCCCATTTGCCTGGCAAAAACCTAAAAAAATAAAATAAAATAAAGTTAAGGGAGACCTTCAGAGTGTCCTTGTATCATTTATTCTGAATAACACAGGAAGTGAGTGAGGTAGAGGAGAGAGAGACTGTCAGCAATCAGGAATTGTAATCCAAGCTCTCAGTGACCAAAATCATCAGGGTTTCATGACTTTCTCCATTAACACATAGAAGTATTAGAGGAAGAAGAGTGAAATCAAATGGTGAAGGAACGAATAATCACAGGTGACTAATAATGAAAATGAAGGCTGTAAGGGAGTGAAGGAAAAGTAGCTACTGAGATCTTCAAATGGCAGAGCACATAGTCAAGATGGCACATAATAAAAATGAAACCATAGTGTTTTGGGATGACTTGCACTGGGAGAATAGAAGTGTGTCAAGGAACTAGAGACTGTTATAAGGGCAACAGATAGTGAGAATTTCAGAGAAGAGATGGAAAGTGGTCAAATATGATTTCAAAATTCCAGATATTACATGAGAAACAGGTCCAGATTAGTTGACTTGTTCCAGATGATCCTACAGGTCTAAAGTTGAAAGAAGAGTTAGTTTGAGAAGTCACAAGTAAGTCTCTGAAATATGTAGCAAGGGAGAGCAAGGAGAGGAATATCCTGATAGAGGCAATGAGAAACTTGAGAGAAAGCCTTAAAATTGTAGATATTAAAACAAAAAAAGAATGAGGAGAATGTAATACTGTAATGTTTCTGTGACTCCATAGTTTGGGGAATGCCTTCCAGCCTGCCATTCTAGGTTATTATAGATTATCCTATCATCCTTCCCTGCTCATCTTGTATTGTTTATGTGTTGTTTCTTGTCCTTCATTATCAAAGAAGACCAAAATGACATCACTATATTTGAGACAAATGACAGTGTGTCCAACTGTGGCTGATTAGACCAATATGAGCTCAGAATGCTCTACCAAAGATTGGGCACAAATAGTCCATGGGAACACCTGTGATGGGTACTCTAAACTTATAGATGTCATGTTTCCTTTCAGCTACTTCAATTCAGCCTTCCTCATAGAATATAGCATCCTCACTGATGAGGCTACACCACACTGGGCAATCCTATGCCAGTGTCTCCCAAGCTGTACAGTCAATTCTAAAGTTCTTCCATGAGACCTTCAGGTGTTTCAGTAGTATTTCTTCTAACCCCCTTGTGAGCACTTGCCCTGTGTGAGTTCTCCATAAAATAGTGTATGTCATCATGAAAGCCTGGGTCCATCTACCATGTTAGAGGTTGCCCTCTTTTTCTCCTGACAGCTGAGTGGTGCACTTTGTGGAACTCTGTCCACCTTTGATCCCTTACTCTTCCCATATACCTTGTCCATCTCTTCTTAAAGCCAAATAATTCTTTGACAATGCTGTTCTCACCTGTTCTCTTTCAGAGTTCCTCAGTGACATGTTGTAACTTACTTACCATGCCCTTATCCAATGCTCTAAAGGGAATACTAATCTTGAGTTTTTCAGAAGCAATGGTGATCCAGTAATCTCTGCCATACTGCAACACGAATGCTATGCTGGTGTTGGTGTGGCAATGGTGGGATTTTGTTGTTAGAGGAAGCTCAGAAGTCAAGATCCTTAGAAGTGTTTCAACAATATCCTGAATATACTTGAACCCACTCTACTCCTTCTTAACTTCACACAGCTCGCAGTCCACTTGCATTGCCAGTCCTAGATTTATGGATTACTGAAAAACTCTATAGGATGTCCATTCAGAATCTTATCATGGTAGGGACAATAGTCATTCTTCATTCACTTGATCTTTTCTGTGCTAATAACAATCGCTGGCAATTATATAACACTAATATATGTCTCCATCCACACAGCAGCCTGCTGAGGTCCAACATTATTTTCCTCAGAGAAATTGGACGACTTTCCCAGTTAAAATAAGGTCACACAGGTTGTATCACTTCTCTGCTCAAGTGGGAGAGCCATAACTTGAACCCAGTCTTCTGGTCCCAATTCTAGAACCCATGCAGGTGCCAGCTCTTACCATATTTCTTGCTCTCTAACTCCCATTTCCATCAAGAGAAGAAATAACATTTTATAATTCATTATTGGATAACTCTAGCTGTTGGGGAAATCTCTGTAATGAATGGAAGCATGCCCACTTATAACTTGTATCTCTACTGTCTATGTGATAAGTTTGATTTTTACCTACTGAAGACCTAAAGTCTGGAAGCTATTGGATATGAAGTTTTATAACCCAATATCACAGGTTTTGTGCAGAGATCCATAAGAATGACTAAATGCCTCTCTCAACCCTTTTTCTTCTCTTCTCTTTCCTTACCTCTTCTCTTACCTCTCCAATTCTTTTACTCTAAACCTTTTCCTTCTACTTCTTTGGTTCAAAACTCCAGAAGTATTGAGATCAGATTTTATTGTGCCCCTCCCCTGCCCTCTCTGCCATGACTTTGAACCAGGTATTCTCTCCATCTTCCCCTTCCTTTATACAAGGTGGCTGTGCTGTGGTCCCACAGGCAAGCTAAAATCACAGACACCAGAGACTGAGTAACCACAACTCTAATGCTTCCAGCACAACAGGTCTGAGGGAAAGGGTCAAGCTGAAGTACAGCTTCTCAAAAATTCTTCAAAGGGGAATGTGGGAATAAAGGTGTGTTTCCCCTAGAAAGGGACATGGAATAAAGAGTAAAAGCAAAAAATAGTTATTGGGTAAACTAGATGAGAAGCAGAGTAAGGTTCCACCCTAAAGGCTATCCAACTTTCCTCTCCTTTATATTTGTAGGTATTTCTCTTTGTGGCTTGCAGAATTTGTTGCTTGTCATTGGAATTGTGAAAATTAATCCCTATGTATGTATCTTGGAGTTTGAAGTCTCAGATCGTTGTTGCTGTTGTTCTTTTCTGCAGATGATCTATGGATTCCTTAAACTGATGCTTTGTTTTTTGTATTCAAGAGATCTGTTATTTGTGCATTAATGGTGTTCCGTTTTTTTGACTTGTCATGTTTTTTCTGGGTGATCAGTGAGCCTTAGGTTGTCTCTTCAAATTTTGTCTTCCAGATCAATGTGTTTTACTTATATGCATTTCATATCATGTTTGCAGATCTCATAATGTTATTGGGTTTTGCTTCTCTGTTTCCAGATTATCTTTCCTTCCAGTACATTTGAATTCCTAATTTATTGTTCCCTCTTTCACTTCTTTGGAGAGACTTGTCAGTCTCCAAAAGACTCCAGATAGAAGTTTCAGTCACTTGCACAGGCATTGCTGAAGGCAGAGGACAGAATATTATTTTCAAGGAAAAGAGAGAATAGAGAGAGAGAAGAGAAATGGGTCAAAGACCTTTGAGGGATACCTGCTTCTGGAGGTCTGTAAAGGGTGCGGGAGTGGTTAGAAAGGGAAAAGAACTAAGAGAATGTGACAGCTCTGAAGCCAGAGCTTGGAGAAGCAGCATAAAATACTAGAATGGGGTTGACCTGGGTCAGAGCATATGAGTACAGATTGCTGCTTGGTAGGTGTATTACCTTAGACAAACTGATTAAGCTCTCTGGGTATTGATTTCCTACTCCATAAGATAAAAAACTTAGAGTAGCAGATCTCCATCTCTTGCTAGGTTCTAAATGTAGACTTCTAAGAGCCTTTCTAAATAGAAATGCTCTGAACTCTTCTCTCTATGGTGTGTGATTAGGATTATTACTTCCCTTTCTGAGAGAACTAGGTAAAGCTGATCCATACCTAATTACCAACTTAAATTGGTAATTGGTAATTTCTTTTTAAATGAGAGAGGACAAAATGCTCTCCTATGGTATCTGTTGTCAACAGGATTTGGACACGATGGACCATTGTTCAGATCCAGTGTGGTCATTCCTAAATTCTTATATCCTCTTGAAGTACAAAAATACTTGAGAACCCTCTTTATAATCATGGCACAGCTTCTGTCCTGCCTCATCAATGAGCTTCCCTGCCCTACCAAGGACCTTTTCTTGATCTCTGATTCTCTTTTCAGATCCAAGTGGGATGAAGACAAATTTGTTTCCATCAGTGAATGAGTCGTTCTGAACAATGAATGGGGTCCCTTCCTCACAATTCTAATAGATCTGTCCAAAGTTTGAGTTCATCTCAATGATCTTAATGAATTGATGCAGTGGACAGAACTGTATTACCTGAGCATTTGCATTTGATTTGCCATGAGACAGTTTCCTTTCTACAGGAAATCACCTAATTACATCCTTCAAAAAAACACAAGTACAGTACTCATGACTTGCCATTATCCACTCCAATGAAAGAAGATTATGGGCATAAAACATCAAAACCAGTTGGGCTTGAATTCAAGGATTCAGGAATAAGGTCTGTATTGCCAATCAGGGAGGTATGAGGGATACTCGACCTTTTAGTTCAAAAGGATGCATAATATCATTTCCTTTAATGAGTCACAAAAGAAAATCATTCTCATTTTTATAACCCAAATTAATCATCTACAGGTTATGAATGATCTTTGGTTGTTTCCCCAAACAAAATCTACCCTCAGTGAAAGATTTGTCATCATCAAGGATGTTTCAAAGTAATCCTGGAGGTTCAGGAGTCAATTCTCTAAGAAAAGTCCCCTAAAAGTTTTGAATAATGGTAGCATCATTGGTAAAAGGAAGGAGACACGTTTTTATTAAGTATCTACTTTGTGCCAGTCGCTGGGCTGAGGGTTTTACAAATTTTATCTCATTGGATTCTCACAACAACCCTACCAGGTAAGTGGTATTATTATTATTTCTATTTTAAAGCTGAACAAACTGAAACAGAGGATAAGTGAACTACCCAGGGTCACATAGCTAGAAATTTTCTGAACTCAAATCAGGTCTTCCTGATGTCAGGTCTAGCACTTTAGTCACTGTACCACATAGCAGCCTCAAAATATAAAGAATATTTAATGTATAAACCTAAAGATTCTCAAGGTGCCTGCTTTGAAGGAATGAACTTCATCTGGTATACTTGTTAAAAAAAGAAAAACAGCCCCACTGCAGTTTGATCTTATAGGAGACGCAACCAATTTTAAACAAAAGTTTCTTAGGAGACAAAGTCTGTAATTCACTTCTTTGATTTCTCTCTCCACCCTTCTACATTCTGCTCTGATTACTATTCCCACCCTAAATCACCTTTTCTTAGTCTTGTACCTATCCCTCCACAATCCCCTAGAAGAAGTGTTTGTCTTAGTTCCCCTCTAAAAACGAGTTTTGCAAAAGACTCTGACTTCTGAATGACTCTGACTCTGACAATTGGTTCTGAAGAGACTGGAGACCTTTAACCTTGAGAAGAGATTTTTGGGTCCCATGACAGTGTGATAGCATATGTGTGTATTGGTTCTCATTCCACATGTTCCCATAATGCAAACAAAGTATTCGTGTCTCATTTGGGATCCATCCTAATGTAGATAAGTGACCTAGAGGGCATAGTTGACTTGGAGTCAGGTAGACCAGTATCTGAAGTTTGATCTCAGATACTTATTATCTGTGACATTAAGTCATAGAAAGGAGTGAAGAAAAAATATTGTTGGTCCATTTTTCTTTTTTTTATATATTTGTATCCCCAGTGGTTAGCAGTGCTGGGTACATAGTAGGCCCTTAATAATGGTTTATTAACAGATTGAAAAAATATCACACCCACAGAGCCTTTATATAAAATAGTGGTCAGTCCAACACTGAGCTCAGTGAATATCAGTGAAACAAGCTAACATTAAAAACCTCCCAATCCATGAGAATTCCAATCAAACCAAGGTTCCTCCTGGAAGTCTTTGGTATTCACATGCGTTTGTGTTTGTCCATCTTAGTCTTTCCTTTGCTCTCTTTTTTTTTTCTGGATTAAGTACTTCCCCTTGATTCCTGCAGCCAATAGTGTAGTGAAGGACCTAAGGAAGAGGAATGGGGTCAGCTCTTTCTTTCCCAATCAATAATATCTTCTATTTTTATTTCAGCTATGGAGGACATTAAAGAAAGGGGAAATCAAACAATTGTAACTGAATTCATCTTCCTGGGGTTTTCTAACCACCCAGAACTGCAGGGATTGTTCTTCCTAATATTTTTAGCTGTATACCTAGTAGCTCTTCTGGGTAATTTTCTCATATTAACAGCAATCAGAATCAACCCTGTTCTTCATACTCCCATGTATTATTTCCTCAGTAACTTGTCCTTCCTGGACATCTGCTACACCTCCACCACGGTCCCCATCATGCTGGTGAACTTTTTCAGAGAGAAGAAAACCATTAGCTATGGAGGCTGCTTGTCCCAGCTCTTCTTCCTTGTTACTTTTGCAGGCTCTGAATGTGTCTTGTTGGCTGCTATGGCATATGACAGATTTATAGCCATTTGCCATCCATTACGTTACCCAGTTCTCATGAGCAAGAGGGTCTGTGCCTGCTTGGCATCTGGGTCCTGGTTGTGTGGGTTAGTGAATTCTCTGGTACACACAGGGTTAACAGCAGCTCTCACCTTGTGTGGTCCCAACCAGATAAACCATTTTTTCTGTGATATTCCTCTGCTTCTGAAACTATCTTGCTCAGACACTTCAGTCAATGAGGTCACACTGTATGTAGCCAGTGCCACTATTGGTCTAAGCCCCTGTCTCTTCACTGCTGTGTCCTATATACTCATTATCTCTGCCATCTTGAAAATCCAGTCTGCTCAAGGGCGGCAAAAAGCCTTCTCCACCTGTGCGTCTCACCTCACTGTGGTGGTCATCTACTATGGAACTGCCAACATCAACTATGATCAGCCCAGCTCAGGCTACTCTCTAGATGTAGACATCCTTGTCTCTGTTCTTTTCTGTATTGTTACCCCCATGTTAAATCCTATCATCTACAGCCTGAGAAACAAGGAAGTTAAAGTTGCCTTGAGGAAATTATGTGAAGGGTATATTTTATCTAATGATTCTCGTGTTCAAATTGGTTCTTAACCTGGGGTTCATCATCTTGGCTTTAAAAAATATTTATTAACTTTTCAATGTATTTGATTTCCTTTATAATCCTATGTATTTTATGCATTTGCAAGCTTAATTTTTTTTGTCTTTAATTTTTCCCTACTTACTGGTTGCTTCCCCTGCTGTCTACAAGCATGCCAGTTTCTCTTCACCTGCAAAATCTTCTATAATCCCAAGGCTTTCATCTTATATATCTCCTTCTTTGGGAGTATACGGCTATAGAAAGCCATCTAAACTCAGTGCCTCCATTTTCTTTCCTCTCCCTCTCTCTAAATAATCTAGCATTTGATTTCTGATGTCATCATTCCACTGCAACTACTCTCTCCAAAGTTTCTCATAATCCCTAACAGTTGAATCTAATGATTTAGTTCTCCATCTGCAGCCTTTGCAATTGTTGATCACCCTCTTCTCCTTGATACCTATTTCTTTCTAGGTTTTTCTGATACTATCCTCTTCTAGTTCACCTCCTACCTATGTGATCATTCCTTCTTAGTCTCTTTGCTAGATCATTATTCAGGTCATGCCCACTAACCTTCAGT
Source organism: Macrotis lagotis (assembly GCF_037893015.1). Lineage (NCBI taxonomy): Eukaryota > Metazoa > Chordata > Mammalia > Peramelemorphia > Peramelidae > Macrotis > Macrotis lagotis. The sequence goes on from NC_133662.1 coordinate 226,506,080, forward strand.
CTCCTATAGGGTCCTGTCCCGAACTGTCTTACCTTTTCTCTCTAAATCATTTCACTTGGTGATTTCATCAACTTCCATGAATTCAATCATCATGTCTCTGCTAAAGATGCTTAAATCTATTTATCTAGCACTAAACCTGTCTGCTAGTCTCCACTCCCGTATCTTCATGGACCTGTTGGACATCTTAAATTGGATGCTCCATGGATATATTAAACTCAATGTGTCCAAACATGAACTTGGCTTTCCCCCTAAATCCTCCCTTCTCCCTAACTTCTCTTTACTATTGAGGGTATCCTCATCCTCCTGTTCACCCACTATGAGCTTCAATTAGAAATTTCCTGAGATCAAGGACTGGGATTTGTTTTGCTTTTTCCTTTCTTTTGAGATTCCCCCACCCTTAGCAGAATGTTTGGCACATAATAAGCCTTTAAGGAAGAAGAAACTTTAATCTTAATGTGTTGGGAGAAAGGAATGGATTAAATAATTATAATACACAATAACAAATGTTAAGTTAATTTTTTTTCTAAAGCACCGAGGATGAGAGTGAAAGATACTTACTGTTAGATGCCTAACACTATGTCAAGTGATATTTACATTTTGAGGAACTATATGTCTAAAATATTACACATTTCATACTGTTAGAATTCAGTAATATCAAGTCTCCTAATGAGCACACTTTCCATACTCTTCTTTCTTCTGGAAAATCAACATAAGTTGTTAATACGCTTGCAAGCATTTGACTTCTTACTTTACACTTTCAGATGATTTTTATCCTAGTATATTTGTGATAAAATATCATTTAAAATATGCCATAAAATTGTCTTTCTACCACTTCGAAGACATTAAATCATCTATGGAACTAAGTACTCTTTATGAGTCTTATACTGTATTATGGTATCACTGATGGATTAAGCCTTGCAATAAGGTAAAAGGTCTAAGTGGGAGAAGGTAGGAACAAGATCATAATTGAATAAGTTGAATGAAGTAGAAAAGATAGGAAGGAAGGAAGGAAGGAAGGAAGGAAGGAAGGAAGGAAGGAAGGAAGGAAGGAAGGAAAGAAGGAAGGAAGGATGGCAGGGAGGAAGGAAGGAAAGAATGAACAACAAAAGCATTTACCAAGGATTTAATATGTGTCACACATTTTGCTTAATCCTGAGGACAAACATAAAAATAGACACAGTTCTTGCCCTCAAAGAGAGTACATTCTTACAAGGGAAGGCAACATTTATAGGCAAGTGTTAGCCAGGAAAAGAGAACTGGAAAGGGATTAGGGTGGAAAATGAGTAGTCTTGCATGTGCCAGGTAGATAGATAATAAGATGGGCTGGAGTAGACAACTTTATGGCTAGAGAACTACTGGATACCCATCATATCAAAACAAGAAGAGAGAAAAAAAGTTCGATTATGATTTTTTTTGAGCTAAGGATTGAGAATGAAAATTTTCTGAATAAGAATGCCCTCAACCATTATTATTAAACACTAAATGGTTTTAAAACTTAGCCTTTGCTAATTTAACTTTTGCTGCACACATGGTATTTTTTCATGAATTCAAGGGCAGTTGGGCATCACAGTGGATAGAGTGCCTGACCTGGAGTCAGGAAAATGTGAATTCAAATCTGTTCTCAGACACTTATTAGCTATGTGACTCTGGGCAGTCACTTAATGCTGTTTACCTCAATTTCCTCATTTGTAAAAGAGAGCTGGTGAAGGGAATGGTAAACCACTCCAGTCTCTTTGCCAAAAAAATGTCAAAAGGAATCATGAAGATTCAGAAACAATGGAAATGACTCAACCACAAATTCAAAATAAAACTACAAGGAAAAACAGCCCTTTTTTGATATTTATATAATAGATATATAAATTTCTATTTGATGGCAACTAGTATTGTTTGAATCACAAGTAATGTGAGCTGCTTTATACACTTCTATTGGTTAAAACAAGTAAAAAGTAGAACTTTAAAGTGTGTGTGTGTGTGTGTGTGTGTGTGTGTGTGTGTGTGTGTGCATACTTTTTTTCCTGTAGAATCCAGGCACACTCCTTTAAAAACTGCTTGGGGTAAGATGCAGTTCAATAAAAGCCTTGGGTAATGAAATTATCACCGGATTTATCCCTGGTAATTTTAGACTAGCAGCAATAATAATGATTATGATAATTAGTATGTGTATATACATATATGTGTATGTACATGTGTGTATGTAAACCTTAAGGTTGGCAAAGTATTTTATGCTGATTATCTTACTTAAGCCTTGGCCTTGTACTCTCTGTCTCTGTCTCTTTCAGCATATTTATGTAATATTTTATATCTATCAGTATCAATAGATATAAAATATTACATAAATACATAAACATATCTTATATGTGTATATTTATGTTCCAGTCATGACACAATACAAGTCAGAAAATATATAAATAATGAGGACATGATAAATGAAAACTTCTTGGAGCAAAGCACCACAAAAAAATATTATTTAAGCTAAAATGTTAGCACTGGGAAAGTTAAGATTAGAGAAACACATTTATTTGGTTGAGGAAAGGGAAAGGTCAAAGATCTGGAGAAGGATAGAAAAAGGAAGAGAAATCAACAATTTATGTTAATTATAGGAAATCAGGCATGAGAGGGAAAAATTGTGGAAAAAAGGCAAGCATCAAATTACTATCAGAAAAATTAATCTCAGGGATAAAATATTGACTCAAAGGAGACAAAAAGCAAAACAAAAGAAATAAATAGAAGTTGTAAATTCAAGAATTTTAGCCATACTTGCTCGCCCCATCAGTGCAATAATCAGGGGCAATTTTAGGAAATCTGTGATGGAGAATACCATCTGTATGCAGAGAAGGAACTGTGGAATTTAAATGAAGACCAAAGTTTATTATCTCCAATTTTTAAAAGTTGTCTTATGTGTTATGTAATGTTGCTATCTCTAATGTTCTCTTTCTTCCATTTGGATCTGTTTCTTCTCTTACAATACATTCCATTTTGATCTATGCATATCATAGATGCAAATATAAAAATTATATCAGATTGCCTTCTCTTGGGGAGGGGAGGAGGGAAGGGAGAGGGAGAGAGAAATAATTGTAAAATTCAAAACCTTGCAAAAAATTGATAGAAACTACCATTAAACAAATAAAATATTTATATATTTTAAAAAGTATATGACCATAAATGTACCTGGATTTTAAAATCCAATAAGAAGAAAAAGAATGAGAGAATGGATGAGAAAACATGGACCAATAATTTGTTGCATATCAATAACATCTAAAAAAATAAAGCTACACAAAGAATGAAAATGGGAACCTGATATAAAATGTACTAAGGATCAAATGAAACTATTATCACCATTGAATACATTCGCACAAAATGGTATATAGCATCTAAATTCACAAAAGTGAACAGGATAGAAAGCAGCCAAAAAAGTGATCTAATGATTAGAGGAGATTTTAATACGTCTCACAGAGCAGGATAAATCTAACAAAGATAAATTAGGACAATATGAAGCTGATATGAATGGACAAAATAGAACAAATAAGATTTGAAAGATTTATTATGCTTACAATAACATTGTGTTTGATAAATGTAAAGATTTCATCTGTGGGGGGTAAGAATTCACTAGTTGATAAAAATTTGGGGTGGGGGGGTGGGAAACTAGAAACAGTCTGGCAAAACTCATTATAGACCAGTATCATTTCAAGATAAGGTCAAAATGGATATATGACCTAGACATAAAGGGATAAAGAACATAGAACATAGTATGCACCAGATTTATAGATAAGAGAATTTATGAATAAATAAGAGATAAAGAGCCTTATGCGATAGAAAATAGTTAACTTTAATTTCATTAAATTTAAAAAGTTTTGTATAAATAAACCGATGTAGCCAAGATTAAAAGGAAAGCAGAGAATTAAGAAGAAAGTTTGATGGCAAGTCTGTCAGGTAAAGGCCTCATCTCAAATCTATTGTCAAATTTATAAGATTATGAGTCATTTTCCAATTGGTAAATGGTCAAAGGATATAAACTGGTAGGTTTGGGGAAAAATCAAAGTTATATTGAGTCATTTGAAAAATGTTCCAAATCATTATTGATTAGAGAAATGCAGATTTTAACTTCTTTGGGGTACCATCTCACACCTATCATATTGACTAAAATATCAGAAGGGGAAAAATAACAAATGTTGAAGGGAATATGGAAAAATTGGGACACTAATACACTGTAGATGGAACTGTGAGCTAAGCAAAGTATTTTGGAGAGCAATCTAGAATTATGTCCAAAGAGCAGTAAAATTGTGTATACCCTTTGATTTTTATTAAGTTTCCCAAGGTGATCAGGAAAAAAGAAAAGAATCTATATTTTCTAAAATATTTATAGCTATATGGTTTTGTGTAATCCTGACTGTAGCTCCATGATTATTAAATGGGCTTTTTCTTGTTGCTTCCAATATTTTCTCCTTAGCTTGGGAGTTTTGAAACTTGGCTATTACATTCCTATAAAGTTTCCTCATGAAATCTCTTTCAGGTGGTTATTGATGAATTTTTTTTCTATTTCTGCTTTGTCTTCTTGTTCTAGAACTTCAAGGAAGTTTTCTTTGATAATTTCAAATAATATTATATCAGGATTTTTTTCATAATTTTCAGTATCTCAACATTCTTATGTTATTCCTCCTCCATCTCTTCTCCATATAGTTATTTTTCTAATGAGATGTTTCACTTTCTCTATCTTTTCATTATTTCGATTTTGTTTTATGATTTCCTGATGTCTAAGAAAGTCATTAATTTCCCCTTGCCCAACTGTAGTTTCCAAAGGTTTTTTTTCCTTCAGATTTTTGGTTCTTTATTTCCAGTTGGTTGACTTTTCGTAATTTTCTTGAATTGCTCCTTTTTCCTGACTTTTCCTCATTTATTTCTTATTTGATTTTTAAACTCCATTTTACATTCTTTCAAGAATCCTTTTGTACTTGGGACTATATGAAGTTTCTCATTTAAAAAGAAATGCCTTTTTTAGCTCCATTATTCTCCCCTGAGTAGGAACTTAGATTTTTCTCAACATGTAATAATTATATATGCTTGGGCTCTTTCTCCTTTGCTTATTCATTTTTAATTATTTTTTAAAAGTTTTGTGTATAACAGCTATAAACAGTTTTAGCAGGGTAATCTTGAAGTTTTGGGAGATTTTGAGATGCCCCAAGTCTCAGATTCTCTTTATTGTTACTTTCTAAGGTCTAATCTGGAGGGGGGGTGGGGCTAACTTTGGGTTCTCCCCACTAATCAGACGTGAATAGGGCCCTCAGTCACACTGTCCCACAATTGATCCTGCTCCCTGGAGTCCCTCTGGTGGCTACAAACTGCAGCTGTCCTCTCTGGCCCAGAACTGAAACCAGAGACTCTGCAAATGCCCATAACCAACAGTCTCCTCCCCTTCCAGGACATATACTGTCAGATGAATGATTCTAAGTTTCTGCCTCTCAACCTAGCTGCCCCCAAGGCTTGTTATATACTGATTCTTCAGAGTTCAACTGGAGGTCTTGGAGGTTTTGTCTTTCCTGTAATCTTCTCCAAGTGTCTTAGGAGGACAACTGTTCTATCCTGTGTTATTTTTGCTGCTCTGAGGTTTTGGTCTGGCTTTTTTTGTGGAGGGAAACTGGAGACCCAAATGATTTCTGACCTTCTCTACCATCTTCCCAGAATCCTCTTCTGGGTTATTCTGGCTTGATAAATTCCAAGAAGAGTTGTAAACTAGTTTTGCCCCACATTGTACTCCAAAGACCACGCTTATAATGTCCCAAGAAAAGCTTTTGAAAAATTCATCAACGAACCCCAATACAGATTCCTTGACATCTTCTTAGCCCTCCTGACTCCATAACAAATTATCCTTGAAAAATTCATGGCCTTAAGATACCGTGTTCTTGTCTAAGAGGATGATGATATATATATACCCCATCCTCCTCTGAATGTTGGATCTACATCTTCATATGGTAAAGAAATTGAGAAACATGCTCATTCTATATAGAAAAAGATCCAGGAAAATGAAAAGTCCAAAAAACAACCTGCTTATTGGATTCACTTCTTTGAGACAACCTCCTGGTTCCCAAGTCTCAGTAGCTGTGCAAATTTTTGCCAGAGTTTAGTGACTCATTTTCTTTGTAGAATTGTGTGTTATTATATGAGACTATATTCTGTCTTATACCACACTTGACTATGATGCCTTAAATCTAGAATGTTTGTTCAAAGGATGAAATGTAAAAATAAAAACACACACACAAACAATAGAGATCAAGTAATTGCAACCTAAACAGGCATCCAAAAGGGATAAGGAAAGAAAAAAGAATCTTCAAACAGGAATAATAGAGTTAAAAACTATCCTGTTCTTGATTTCACAAATGAAACTAAAGTAGACATCCAAAACATATCATAATAATTTTTAGGAAGCCTGTGAAGATCTAGAAGGACTACTCTGTCAACAAGTTTTATCTAACCACTTTGGATAGCTATTTCTAACTAATACTTTTCATTGTGCAAGCTCTATAACTTCTTTTATTAAAAGAAAGCTCCTATTTTCCTAATCAAAGAGAAATTTAGTTTGTATGTATGAATAGATTTGGTCCTAATACGTAGTTCTTATGCATCCCAAGCGTTCTTCACTTTTCAAGAAATTTCTCTGACAAAAGGGAATAAAGATTTCCCCTCCATTGGATCCTTTCCCTCCTAATTATTATTGCTGAAATAGGTAGGTAATTCAGTGGACAAAGTACTGGACATGGAATTAAGAAGACCTGAGTTTAAAGGTTTTCTCCCTATGGAGAAGAATTAGCACAACCACTTTAATAAGAAATAAGGTCAGACAAGTCATTTAGCATTTTTCTGCCTCAGGGTCCTCATCTGTAAAATGGAGATAGTTTTAACACTTACCTGTCAGATTTATTGTGAGGATAAAATGGGACAATATTTGTAAAATTCTTTGTAAATCTTAATTGTGCTATAAATGCTGGTTATTATTATTATTTCTATTGATAAGTTTATTCTGAATGTTCTGGCCTATTCCTTGCCATTCAAAATTTGCTCACATTGGCCTCCTGGGCTGGTTTGCCTTTTGCTTCCTTTATTTTCTTCCAATTCTTACCCCAACTTTAAACTCAATCCAAATATCACCTCTTCTCTAAAGCTTTCCCTCATCTCCCCTAGTAACTGATAACATCTTCTCCTTAGACCTCAAATAGCATTTTGTTTTATAACTTGGATATACTTCATGCATGAATGCTCCCCTTTGTGTCTTTTCTGACCATAATTATGCCTCACCTATATACCCCATACACACAGAGCATTCACACTCTTGTATATACCTTCTTTCTCACTGGTAATCTGGTTGGTGGGAGATATCCCCTGGTTTGTCTGGGAAGACTCGTTGGTAACTTATTTTGCTGAGTTATTGAATCATATATATATATATATGTATATATATATACATATATATATTCTTTGCTTTGAACTAGTATTCCCTCTGATTGACTTATGAAACAAACATATCAATAGAAGATCATGACCTCTGATGTTGAGTGAATGTTGACCCACATCCATGGTATGCCTCCAATCTGGCATAGCAGTCATAGCAGAATTCATAGGGGAAGGACAGCCCCAGTACTATATGTATAGAGTCTAAGTTCCATGAGGGCAGGGACTTCTTTCAGGGCATAATGTAGTGTAGTATGGACAGTGGATAATAAATACATCTTTGAATTGAAGTTCTATATGTCAAAATTATGCAGTAAGAGTGAACAGAAATGCTAACAAGGATAAGTCCAAAAAGGCTACAAAAAGATCATTTTCAGGGTCTCGTTGCACTTAAATATTCTAGGAGCTTATGTCACCCTGGGGGAACATAAAGCCTCATTGCTTGAGGCTCTAAAGAGGAGCTAGTCCAGACACACAAGAAAATAACCTCAGGGAGTAAAACCTGCTCTGGTCTCAAAGGATTGACCAGGTTAATAGGAAAGAGCTTGGTTTATAACTTGGAACTCCAGGCTGATGTCCCTCATCTCACACAGAAATAACCCCAGAGATGAGGCAAAAAATTAGAACAGCCAGCGAAGGTGGACCTGAAATGCCCAAGACATCTCACTGCAGATACGAGGGCAGCAGTTGACTGTCAAAGGTTGATTCCACTCTGTTCTCAGACAGCAGGAGTTATTTGGGGTTTTTGCTCATGAAATGATCTTCCCATTCAAGAAACCACAATCTCACCTTTATGTTTTACACCTAGTTTCATTCGCTTATTTTTTAAAAGGAGATAATTCCAAAGCAAGAGGTAAGTTCTATCTATTTAATTAACATGAAACATCTCATTTTTTTTCCCTGAGTTTCCTAAAATAATTTCATTCTTTATCTCAGGGAATCTATGGGAAAAAGGATGTTCTCACCACATGTTAAACCCAGGAGGAATGAGGGTAATCATATTTATTCTCAGTAGGATTTATATAAATTTTTTAAAAAATCAGTCAATACAGAAAAATATTTTATTGTCAGGACAGAATGATGGTATCATTGGGTCAATGTATTAGAAAGTTCAGGTTGTGCCAGCATGAAGGTTGCTTTGGAGGGAGCAAAGAACAATGGGTTTGAGGCCACTGGTGATGTGAGGACCAGTGGGAGCAGTGGCAACAATAGGGAAAATGGAAAGGACAGATTTGGGAACTGTTTAGAAGAGAATGGACAGGATTTGTTTCCCAACAAAGCTGAGAGAGAATACAAGAGTAAACATATCCTCTACTGGCTGCTATTCCCTTTTATCTACTCCTTTAGTCAATAATTCATTAAACTGGGGGGCTAGGTGGCAGTGGATAAAGCACCGGCCCTGGAGTCAGGAGTACCTGGGTTTAAATCCAGTCTCAGACACTTAATAATTACTTAGCTGTGTGGCCTTGGGCAAGCCACTTAACCCCGTTTGCCTTACAAAAAAAACCTAAAGAAAAGAGAACCTGCCCCTTAATAAGGGAACCCCCAAGAACCAAAGAAATATTCAAAATGGAAAGAATCTTAGACATCATCTCATCTAACCTTCCCTTTATTTTATAAATGAGGGAACTTGGACCCAAGAGTTAAAGATGGTTTTATAAGATCACTTGATCTTTCAGTGAAAGACAAGAGCCCAAGTCTCTGTCTCAGGTCAAGTGATCCTCCTACTCCATCTCCTGCCTCCATTCACCTAAAGCATCTGATACATATAGCATGCTGCTCTGCTCTGGAGTCAAACCACCTGGGTTTGAATCTAAACCAGGACAGATGTGTGATTTTTGGATAAATACTCAATCTTAGTCTCAGTTTTCTCATTAGGAAAAGGAGGGGAAATAAGTAAAATGGAAAGTCCCTTCCAGTTCTAAATCAGATCCTATAACTTCCAATGAACCTGACCATTCTCATGTCATATGGAAGATAATTAACAACTACAGAGAGTCGAAAAGCCCTCTCATAGTGTAACTTCCTCCTCAAGCACTTAGATGTAGAAGAAGCAGGTGGTGTAGTAGATAGAGGACCAGGTCTGGAGTCATGAAGTCCTGAGTTCCAATCTGACCTCCGACATTTACTAGCTGTGTGGCCCCTATCTTTCAAGACTTGAGAAAATCAAATGAAATAGAATTTTTTAAATACTTAATCCAGTGATTGGCTTATAAGTGCTCTATAAATAATAGCTATTATCATTAACAAGTGAAGATGAGAGAGAGAGAGAGAGAGAGAGAGAGAGAGAGAGAGAGAGAGAGAGAGAGCTCACTTTGGGAAGTGTAGTATTTGAAGTGTGAGAATAACATCTACTTAGTGATGTTTTGAAAAAAATCTAGAAGCAGAAGCATGTGCTTTGAATAAGTAACATTTCCAAGAAATTTAGCAGTGAAAGAGAGAACAGAGAAAATAAGATGGACTACAATCATCAAAAGAAGCTTTTTAAAGACTCATGTCTGAAGCTTTGATGGGAGGTCAAGGCTGCCAATAAAACTTTCAGAGTCACTTGTGCAGACATAATTGAACCCATAGGATTGAATGATATTTTCAACAGAGAAAGGATAGAGAGAAAAGTGGGCCAAGAACAGACCCTTCAGGAATACTTTTCTTCAAAAGTTTATAAAGGATATAACAAAACAAGAGAACTAAAAGAATGTGTTAGTGCTAGTCATCATTATCACCATCATCATCATCATCATCATCATCATCATTATCATCATCAACATTGATATTGTACCTTCTACTGTGCTAGCCAGACACTGTGCTAAGCACTTTACAATGATTATCTCATTTTTACTTCACACCCACCCTGAAAAGTGTTTATTATGATCCTCATTTTACAGTTGAAAATCAGAGGTAAACAAAGAGTCATCAACTTGCTCAGGGTCACAGAGCTAGTCAGTGCCTGAGGCTGGATTTGAACTCAGATCTTTCTGACTGAAAGCCTGGCAGACCATACACAGGGATGCCTGGCTGCCTAGGCCATAAAGCCAAAGAAGTATTTCCAATGACATTCAGTGGAAGGGAGGTAGGTAAAAGCAGTAGAGAATCTGAAGAAAATAAGGACTGAAAAAAGGGTCAGATCTTCTGAAAGAGAGAAGTCACTGATGATCCTTGAGAAGATGGTCTCAATAGAGATATAGGGATGGAAGTCTGATAATAAATGTTGAGAGTAGAATGTGTTGGTGAGGAAGTAGAGGTAATTGGTGGAAACTTTTACAAGAAGTTTAGCACCAAGTAGAAAAATGTTTCAGGATGGCAGCTTGATAAGATTAAGCAAAATTGCTTTCTGTTTGTTTGTTTTTAAGTTTTAGAATTGGGAAGACCTGAGTGTGTCTACAGAGAGGGGACAGAAAGATTGATAGTGCAGGAGAGAGCTGCTACTGTAATAATGTCTTGAAGGAGGGGACAGTAATGGTTCAAAAGACACAGGGAGAAGAATGAGACTTTGGTAGGAGAAGGGAGAGAAGATGAAAGTAGAAGAAATTGAGTGGGGATGCTGAGACGTGTTAATGAAAGGGAGAGTATAGTTGACACTCACACTGAGAGTGATTGATATCTGATGTCCTCCATCTGCTTTGTGAAGGAGGTAGAATTGCAGTTGGAGAATTAGAAGGGACCTCTGTGGTCATCTTGTATAACCTATACACAAAAAGAAGCTCCACCATTATTTGCCCAGCAAGTGACTATATACCATTTGTGAGAAAGAGGGTCAGAGGGAAGGAAGATGGTGGAGTTGATATTGTGGAGAACAGCATATGAATTGAGAGAGCTAGGAGAGGTTCTGTCCAGAATCAGGGATTGAAATTAAAGCTCTCAGTAGTTGAAATCATCAGGGTTTCATGATTTTCTCCATTGACACTCAGAAGTCCTGGAGGAGAAGCAGTGAAATCATATTCTAAAGGTTACACAGGAACAAATAATTATAGGTGATTAATATTGAATATGAAGTATATATGGGAGTGGAGGAGAGTAACTAGTGAGATCTTCAAATGGTAGACCATGTAGTCAAAGCTGTATATAGTTAAAACCATTATGTTTTTGGATGAGATATATGGGAAGAATAGAAGAAAGTCAAGGGACTATAGACTGTGAGGAAACTGAGCTAGAAGGGACTACCTTAGGTTAAGGTCAAGATAGTCCTCTCAACTTTTCCCCCCAGATATAGTTTAGAATTACACTCCTCTTGTGGCATTTCTGTCAGATGGTAGATTACTGACTTAATGATCCATCAATCCTCAAAATAAAATTAGTTATAGTGCCAATAACTTTTACCTCAAAAAGCAAATTTCACCAATCACAGTTTAATGCTAGATAGTTATTTTTCCTCTCAATAAGCAATAAAAGTTTATCAGGATATAAACATACATGAGATTTCACATAACATTCTTTACTTATTCTTCTTTTCTTTAGTTTAAAGTTGTCCTAGTGTAAAAACTAATCATTAGAAATCATTGGAAATAATTTCTATATGACAAATAAACTTGAAAATTTTCAGCAAGCTATGTTCCTTGTTTAGGAACTCTATAACTCAAAATAATTCATTTCCTAGGACTGATGACCTTACCCACACAGATGATTTCCAAGAATCTGGAAAGTTTTTCAAAATGAGGGAATTGACAAAGACCTTAGAGAAGAGACTAAATCTAGTGTCCCTGCCTGCCCATCCATCTACCCTGGTGTAGGCTGGGTTCTTTGATACCCCCCCCTTACCTTTTACCCTACATAATACTCAATTACCAATTTTAGGTTCAAGTATAACAAATATAACATCCAATAGTTTACACTTTTATAAGTGATAACCAAAGAGCTGTAGGTACAATGTCCTTTTAATTTCAGGAAAAGATGAAAATATTCCTTAAATGGCAGCAAGAAAATATTATAAAAACAGGATTAGAAGAGCTGATAAAATAACATAACTAGTTTTAAAATAATTTCCCACCATCTTTTAGCTTCCTTCAGTTCATACTCTGATATCATCCAAGTTATAAAGTTATTGAACATAACTAATACAAATGTTTACTAATTTGCACAATATTATAAAAATATCTTATGTATATGAAACTTGAAACAAACCCATTACTGATAAGGTGACTCCAATCCCATTGAATGCATTTCCAAATTACCTTATGTGGAAAACCAGACTTCTCATCACCATTGGCATTATAATACTGTTCACATTTAAATCCCCACTTAAAATTATCAAGCATGAAGCAATTATAACCAATTAAGGAAATAATAATAACAGTTAACATTTATAGTGCTTGCCCTTTGCAAACAGTATGCACTTAACAATCATGTGAAGTAAAGTAAGGTAAACAGAGGTGAAATAACTTGCCTTAAGTCATCCAGTTAACAAATTTCAAATCCATGCATTTTCTCAATTTGTCTTAATGCCAAATAGTATAACAAATTATGACTTATCTTGTCAAATTAGGAGAGACATTTAATTTAAAATTTGACAAAAATGAATTCAATTACACCTGGATCTATGCTCCAAATGATATTACACAAAATCTTGATATATGATATTAATACTACAGTATTATTTTTTACACTAATGCTATTTATTTCCAATGTTTCAAATTATGGAATCCACTATTTCTAACCAATCCACTGCCAGAGATTATGTTTTAATTTAGTTCAAATCTGGGTTCCACAATCTCAGAAGGAATGTATAGCTTATCAGCTGACTCATAGCTCTCTATATTTTTTATATATTATTTGTATTGAACTTTTAAATCAAGTTACAAAATTTCAATATTCAATCTTTCTACTTAAAATCAAACTTTCTTATACTCTCTCATCATACTTAAATTTTATGTTCATTTTTATAGATGTCTCATGATTTAGAAACACAAATCTTAGATCTTTCCTTTTTTCCACTGAAACCCTTTATTATTATTTCTCTTTCCAAATTTAACAAAACAATTATTCAAACTACACAACTTTCCATTAAATATTCAACCATTTTTCAAACTGTATTTATTCCATTGAATATTTCCTTTTATAATTTTAGCACATATTGTTGTTAAACAAATGAATAACTTATTAAAAACCTTCCTTTCCCAGTTGTATAGTTAATTTAAACTCATAAGCTTTTTTTCTAATATGCCTATCATACCATAATTCTTGCTCTTGATTTTTCAAAATTCAGGTATTTTCTAAATTGTGAAGGGATGAAAAATCCTTTAAAAATGCTTTTAGGGGCAGCTAGGTGGCACAGTGGATAGAGCTCCGGCCCAGGAGTCAGGAGTACCTGAGTTCAAATCTGACCTCAGACACTTTCTAATTACCTAGCTGTGTTGCCTTGGGCAAGCCACTTAACCCCATTGCCTTGTAAAAAAAAAAAAAAAACTTAAAAAAATGCTTTTAACCCTCACAAAAATCTTTAATAGCTTATAAAACTTGGTCCATTCAAGTTAGAAATAAGTTCTGGTATACAATTAACAAAAGCAGTAACAAAGCATTTTCAATTCTACTTTCTTAAATAAGCTATTTTTATAAGGTAAAGTAGCAAGACTTTTTAAAGATTCAAATACAGAAATCTTTGATAAAATGAGTAGTAATCTCATATAATTTATAGCAAGATAACAGATTTCATGGTACACATCTCAGTTCAAAAAGTTACATTGATCAGTGCTTAATTTTAACTTGAATGATCTTTAAATACCACATGAGATATTTCAGTCGAATTCAATTACCTGTTGATCATGTCCTGGTTCATGAAAGCCTACCCCCCCATTCTTTTTTCATGAGCCAGAAAAGGGTTAAGTGTCAGATCAATTCTGAAGGCTTGAAACTTTCTCTGGTGTGGCCACCCCAAAACTGCCTCTCCATTATCAGTGGTATGACCTTCTTCTCTAGCCATAAAACAATTAATCAGTCATTCCAGGGATGGTAGAGTGGGAGTAGAAGGAATTATGCCCCAGTTCAGAAATGTAAAGGAAGAGAACAAAATCTTTCTAAAAACATAAGCTAATAATACAAGGATATATAAGCAAAGATACAAGATTAATCCTTAACTTTTGTATTTCCAATTCATACATATATGTCTGCATGGTTTTTTTTTCAGTTTATGTACTCAGGAAGTCAGTTTCTTTTTTACATGCTTTTCCATCTTACCTACTACAACTATACTTCTACTAACCTTCTCTTTCATGGTAACTTTTCTAAGCACCTTAAGGAGGTGGCCACCCCCCACATTCACTGACACCTGATTCCCTCCTTACCCAATCTAATGGCAGGTCTCCAGGCCTACAAATATTTTGGGGGAGTCCCTGTACTCATGTAGTGGCCTTTGTGTGTTCAACATTTGTACCACCCTACCTTACTTAAGGGTCCTAAGGACATACTGGGATTGCTTTCAGTTTTGCCTCATTTACCCTTGGCATTCCTTCAGACTCCTGCCAGCTATGACATTTGTCTTGCCTGAAAATCTCCCCCACAGTAGTATATTCCAAACTCTCCCAAAAAAAAGGGTCCAGTTCAATTCTGAAGAAAGAGATGGGGAAGCTCCAGATTAGTTATATAAATAGTTTAATAAGCAAAGTGGAATACTCACATTGGGACAATCTAGGGTGTAGCAGCTAGACAACATATTTGATTTCCCATAAAGATGTCCTAAAATTCCCATGGAATTATAGAAATTGGACAAAGTGAGGAGACAATTCAGAGTGGGTTAGTATGGACTGGCTGATATTTGGGGGTTTCCTCTGCTTATCACTGGGCTCAGGTCACAGAGTGAAATATCAGTGCTATTTTGGTTAGCATGCCAGGTGTTTCACTGGTCACCGTTGCTATGTCCCTAATTCAAAATTTTCATTTATAGAGATTCCATATTGTCATTATTATAACTTTCACTGCTAGGGACTTTTGCTAGGAAACCAGCATCATGGTGTTCACTGCTTAAGAGGTACATATTATTATACTTTTCACCAATAGGGACCTCACATAGACAAACTTGAAGGCAAAGAACAGAATGAGATTTTTAAGGGAGAGAAAGAAGAGAAGTGGGTCAAAGACAAACTTTTGAAGGATACCTTCTTTTGAAGTCTGTAAAGGGTATAGAAGGAGTGGTTAGAAAGGAGAACTAGGAGGATGTGGCAGCTTTGAAGTCAGGGTGTGGAGAATCTGGGTTCAGATCTGCTGTCTGCTAGTTGTGTAGCCTTGGGCAAATTATTTAACCTCTCTAGGTACCAATTTCCATATTCATAAAAGGAAGGAATTAGACTGATAGACCCCCCAGCTCTCTTTAGGTTCAATGTAGGCTTTGTGGAACCCTTCCAAAAGGAAACGCTCTGAACTGTTCTCTATATAAGGTTTGATCAAGATTATTACTTCTCTTTCTAGGAGAATCAGATGATGCTGGTCCAGACCTAATTACCAACTCTTAAATTGAAATCAGGGTGGACAAAAAGTTCTCCCATGGAATCTCCCAGGAAGGTGTCTATTATCAATGGTATTTGGCCTAAATGGTCCATTAGTAGAACCCAGGCCATTCCTAAATTTTTTATGTTCTCTTGAAGTACAAAGAAGTCACATATTTAAAATGCTTCAGAACTACCTTTATAATCACAGCACAACTTCTGCCCTGCCTCATCAATGAGCTCACCTGCTCTCTCAAGTATCTTTTCTTAATTTTTGTCTCTCATTTCAGATCTAGGTGGGATGAAGACAAATTTATTTCAGTATATGATCCACTTTGAACAATGGACAAAGGTCAACCCTCTCTAATAATTCTGATAGATCCATCCAAAGCT